>NW_026711922.1:0-26217 GCF_026419965.1 Kogia breviceps
TGGAATGTGTGTGAGAAACAACCAGGTTAATGTAGCCATTTCACACTCGTGCACTGAAATCAGCAAACTTAGCAAAGCTTGAGTAGCTCTGCTGATAGTCCTGATACACCTCTGGCATATTTAAATGAATAATCCTCAAGTTTCCTCAAGTTTCATTTCTTTGGTCTTTTTCTCAAGGACTGTCTGGTTTTAGTCTTTGGCCTTTTCAGCATTAAAATCTGAACCTAAATAATTACTTAAAAACAAACAGTCCCTGCTTCCAGCAGGTTTCTAAATTCCTACCATCTCTGGCATGAGTTTGGCTAGAACAAGAATAACAAAATAATAAAGCAAACTGTGTCAAGGCTGTTCGCAAACAGCACATTGGGTTAAATGTGAGAGTTCAGTGAACTCTCTCACTGCGCTAAGAGTGAAGCCCATGCCTGGGAAGGGCCCTGTCCGAGGCGTCCTTAGACCCTTACCCTGGAAGTGTGAGGGGCAGGTATTACCCCTCGCGATGCTGCCGCCTGTGTGAAGACCTCCGCTTTTCTGCAGGCGCCTCTTTGAATGAGACCCGGCTAAATGAGGGGCCTCCAGTAGGATGGAGGTCAGGGCGGGCGTCAGAATCTCCCACGACAGTGGTCACTAACTGAATGCAGAACTCAACTGACATTTCAGGACCTCTTGGTAGGATTCCTAGCAGTTTGAGGCAAGGTAAATGCCTCACCTGGTGGAGGGAAGGAGTCCAAACCACATGACTGGCGTGTCTTCTAAGGTCTTGATGTCTGTGGGCCTCAGAGCCTTGGCATCTGTTTCACAGCCTTCCTTCCAAAGTGTGCTGATGTAACTAAAATGGCATTTGATGGGCTCCTCCCTCTCCTTTGCTCCCAACTTCATGGGTAGCTTCTTGGTGTCCCTGTAACTAGAGGTCATTCTGGACTGAGTCAGGGCAAAACCTGTTTCTATATGGGAAGATAGTGGACAAAAGGTCTACCTCTTGGGCAGCTGTGATTTTTCTCCTTCTCTCTCTCCGGTTACTGCCAAATAAGATTTCTTCTCTGATACCAATTTATTTCAAAAACAGCTCAGATGGTTAGCTTTCTCTTCTTTCTCCACCCTTTCTTCTTCCTGCTTGTGGCTCTGCTTATGACCCTGTGACCCACCCTTCCGAAGACACCAGGCAGAGTGTGAGGTCAGGAAAGCCCCACCACGGGGCCATCATCGGGTAAAGAGGCCCGGTTCCATCATGGAGCCTGGACACGATCTGAGACAAGCAGAGGTGAATTTTTAACTTGAAGAATGGAGGCTCTAACGTGCGGGGGAGACAGTGAGGGGGGTGGCAGTCTAGCTGAACGTCCATTATCTGGGTCTGAGCTTCTGTGACCTCTAATTTTAGGACACACCTTTCTTATCCTAGACATACACGGACTATTCACTGGGAAAGCACCTCTGAGCAGTGTCTGGGTCTGGCTGCTTGCTGTGGCTAGAAGAGATGAGATAAGCCCTAGGGGAGAGGAAGGAAGCTGAGGATGCTGGGCGGAGAGAGCCTAGGCCCAGAGGGAGAAGGAGCAGACAGACTTGGCTCCTGTCTTGTTGCCAAGACTGATTCAAGTTTGAAAATTCTAGAAATGTAGGCTCTCCTGAAGCCTTCTGTTGAGGCATTGTAGTACTCGGCTGATGTTTGCCGTACCACACAGAATACTTCCCGACACGTAGACCTGGAGGTGGCGTGGTGGAATAGTCAGGGAGCTGGGATTGAATTGAGGAGGACTCAGCTTCCTTTGAGTGCCTCCGTATGTAACCATGAGCCGTCTGTAAGGTGAGGCTCGCATTCCTCACCTGTGTAAAGCAAGGTCCCTTACAGGTCTGGACCAGGCTCAGCTGTTAGCAATTCACATCTCTTTTATAAACTGTATGACAATTGGATTCAAGTTGAGTCTTATTCATTCTTTCACCAAATACTAAGGGCCTGCAACATGCAAAGCCCCCTGATTGGACCCTTGGTGGGCTCAGCTTCTCCACTCAGACGGTTGCCCTGCCCTCTGTTGGAAGCGGGCGGGTCCTTTCAGCTCTTCTGTTAACAGCCCTCTTGCTCCCCAGTGCCCGTGCCCCCAGGAAGCTTTTCGGATCAAGTTAGAAACACTGGAGGCCTCTGTCATCCACCCTCTCTCTTGCTAGTCCCTTTCTATCGGGGTCATGCTTCTCTCATCCCACCAACATTATTTTCTTTTGTACCTGAAAAAAATTACACAGTTAAGCAGGAATACGTTTTCCTTGGAAAAGCATTTTAACAAAATCGATAAAAGGAAACTTCTCTTGACCATTCCCCAGCCTCCCAACTTAACTGATTAGGAAACTCAGCCATCCCAAAGAGGTAGAGATGCAGGCTAAGGTATGGATGGGAATGAGGTCTAGAAGCTTCCAAATCCTAAACAATTCCAAAGCCTAAACAATTGCCATTAGGATCTAACCTGTAGATGTGAGCATTGACCTCTTTTTTTTTTTTTTTTTTTTTTTTGTGGTATGCGGGCCTCACTGTTGTGGCCTCTCCCATTGTGGAGCACAGGCTCCGGACGCTCAGGCTCAGCGGCCACGGCTCACGGGCCCAGCCGCTCCGCGGCATGTGGGTTCTTCCCAGACCGGGGCACGAACCCGTGTCCCCTGCATCGGCAGGCGGATTCTCAACCACTGCGCCACCAGGGAAGCCCTGACCTCTTTAACTAAAGGGCAAGATGACCAAGCTGGACCTCAGAGACTGTCCCGGTGCTCGGAGCCAGAAGCAGCAACTCCAGGCCTGTCTGCTTTCCCCGCCCCCCAGCTACAGGAGCTTGACTTTATGAAGCTGGTGTGTCCTGCCGCCTGAGATAAAAGTCAGGTAGCTCCAAGTTCAGGTAATGGAGGTTGCACAGGAGAGGATGATTATAAAATCTGAAAAGAGGAAATGGGCAGAAGGTGCCTTTGATGCCTGGCCAATGTTCCTGATTACAAAAGCAAAATTGTAGCAGGCAGTAAAGTTACCTGTCCAAGGCCTGGGTGAAGGTCTGTACGTGGAATCAGAGAAGTGAGAGATTACTGCAGCAGAGCTGGGCTGGGAAACAGGAGACAGTAAAGAATTGCTTGCAAATGCACACACCCCAAGAGGAGGAGACGCCACGGATAAAATAAGACCAGCGTTAAGTTCGGGGCTCAGTTGAGCCCTGGAATGCCCTTTGTGAGGAGGTAATGAGATCACATGGCCTCCTTCATGGGAAGGAGGCAGGCTGAGAACTGGAAGAGCTTGTTCAGTGGGGTTTGGAGGGCTGAGCCCAGGAGGGAAGTGACCGTGGATAATGAGCTGTCCCAGACTGTGCCTTGTGGAACACTGGCATTCAGAGGCGCTGTGACGACCGACCGCCAAGGGAGAAGTAGTCAGAAAGGGCTTTGTCCCTTCCAGGAATAAGGAGGGATTTTACCATTGCAGATGCAATAATAAAAACACTACCATTTTAATGAGTACCTACTGAGTGTCGGGCTCTGGGCTAGGCGCTTATGGCCATTATATCCGGTCTTCATGATAATCAGGAGGCATCTATTTATCCCATTCTGAAGATGAGGAGTATGAGGCTCAGAAAAGCTAAGTAACAACCTGTCCCAGGTTGCCCAGGTAAATGATGGAGTCAGAAAATGTACGTAAGGTCTGTTTGGGGAGGGAAGGGAAAAATCAGAACAAATAAGTTGAAGGAGCAGGACAGAGACATGGAGAACAGACACAAGAGCGTGAAATACAACGCACACCACTAAAGACCTACATCTTTACAAAGGTGTTTAAAATGTGTGTGCAAAGCGGAGTTCTCAGCCAGAGTGGCCTGGACGCTGTGAGCAAGTCCTCTTAATCTGCTTCTCATAGCAGCATCTGGAACGGGGTGTCGCATCTCCTGGCCTTTTAGGAATATGCAAATAACCAATCCTTAAACTCACCAACTTTCCAGGAACGCTCCCCAGCCACACCCACCCCGAATCCTGCAAAGCCCATTTCTCTTGGCCCCTCTCCTAGTGTCACTGAGAGGACGGGTGGCCGATGTAGAAATCGTGTTTGCATCTTTGTTATTAGGACACCTTGCATCCCAAGGAGGCAGATGCATTTAGATCTGTTTTCTTCTCAGGAGCCCTCTTCCCAGCTGAAAATTCCCTGGAGGAGGGGGCAAAGACAACCTCTGTGTTTACACCCCAGGGAGACTAACACTGCCTTGCTAGGTGATGAACAGCACCCCGGTTCAATGGCCTTTTCTTGGCTTTTGCTTTTAATCTGAGAATACGTACTTGAGAAAGTCTCATTGTAAAAAGAAACCATACAGAAATATAGTGAGCATGATTTTCATGCCACAAATATGACTATACAAAAAATACCATGGTACTTTATTATTTTTTTAATTGAATTAAACCTGACTTCAAGGTCTTGTCCCACTAGGTCAATGGAAATTTGTTTTCATGGGAACTCCCCTCATAGAGCAGCCAAACTGAAATAGCTAAGGGACATCTCTGATTCTTGTCCACACTGGTCTCCTCAAACATGTCCATTGTCCGAGCACAATCCAGGTAGGCACAGCATCTCTGCTAGGGTCCAGCCTCCTGGGGTCCACCCCTTTTGGGGCACAGGCTGTAGCTTCCGACAACTTGGCACATCTCCAGCCTCCTCCCCCCCCCCAAGATTCCAGGGACTCAGACCACCTGCGCCACTCCCCAACCCCAACCCCAACCCCAACCCCAACCCCAACCCCAAGCCGCCTCTCCTTTCTGCCTTCAGGACACTCACATTTCCTCAATGAGTTCAGTCTTTCATGGAAGTCAGGAAGATAGGTCTTTAGCAACGTTTGCTTTGGGCCAATGCCCCCGAGGCAAGGAAATAGAAGGCGAGCCTCTCTTCTTGGAATGGGAGGAGAGAAATGACAGGAACAATGTATAAATAGCTGTCATTCTTTTTTAGTCTTCCACAACAGCACAAAATGAAACTCAATATCTCCACATATTAGCCTATGATCGAAGTACTCAGAGCAAAACACCAAAGTCTCGTCACCATTTCCTCTGTAATTCCTCTCCCAAAGCCACGGTTATCAGGATCTGGTGTGCATTGTGCTATCTTTATAGGTATTTGGTTGTAGACATTCAATCTTTAATTTTAAAACCTATGTAGCAGGCACTGGAGGGGCAGTGGAGGTCTGTCAGGGCTGGGGGAGAGAGGGAGGGATGTACACAGACAACTGAAACACACTAGGCTGAGGATAGGACTGGGGAAATACAGCGCACTAAGGGTGGCCCAGATGAGGGCCTCCAACCCACCCTGACAGAGCAGCAACAGCAAGTACCAAAGAGTTCGGGGACATGAAACAAGGTCTTTCTGGAGCGTGGGTTGCCAGGGGAAGAGGTATTGACAGGGATGGTGAAGGCGGGCCGTGAAGGCACTGGAGCAGGCAGGGACTTACTTTTAAGCTGTGTTTAAAAGTGCAGACTTCCCCTAAGAGCTATGAGGAGCCTTTTCAGTGCGTAGAGAGGAAGAGTGACTCGCTCAAATTAGCATCTTAGACCACTCTGGCTTCAGTATAGGGAAGTGGGTTCAGGGGGAGGCTGGGCAGTGAGTTGACCCTAGTTAAGCAGCTATTTCAGTAAATTGGGGTAGAAATGATGGTGACCTGTGGTCACCGTGGTGGGAGTGGCAGAAAGAGGACAAATAAGAGAAATGTTTAGGGGATAGAATTGTTAGAATTTGGTGATCGGTTGTTGGTGGTAGTGGTGGGGCGCGAAGGAGATCAGAGGAGAGGAGGAAGATAACATCTGACTTGGGTAATAGGTGGATGGTGGTCCCAGTCCCTCAAACAGGGAACACTGGAGGAACAGTTTTTTTTTTTTTTTTTTTTTTTTTGCGATACGCGGGCCTCCCGCCGCCGCGGCCTCTCCCGCCACGGAGCACAGGCTCCGGACGCGCAGGCCCAGCGGCCATGGCTCACGGGCCCAGCCGCTCCGCGGCATGTGGGATCTTCCCGGACCGGGGCACGAACCCGCGTCCCCTGCATTGGCAGGCGGACTCTCAACCACTGCGCTACCAGGGAAGCCCGGAGGAACAGTTTTGAGGGATAAAATGATTAGTTCAATTTTGAGCATGCTGAGTTTGAGGTGTCTCATTTAAGGTTCTTCAGGCAGAAACATCCAGGCCCCTCCTGGGGTCTGGAACTCAAGAGAGGTCTGGGCTGCACATATGTCATTAACCACCTCTACGTGGAAACCAAAGCCATGGGATTGGCTGGGGTCACCCGAGGGACCATGGAAAGTGAAAAGAGAAGAGGGCCTAGGACATTCCTGGAAGTTATCACCAATATTTCGGGGACTTGTGTTTGGGCCTGTATGCTTTAGGAATGTATAATTAGGAAGGCAAATTTTCTTGGTTATGAATTGGGGGAAGGTATCATGTTTTCAAAGTCAAATGGAGATTGTTCTTAATTTTTTATTTTTATTTTTAAAATTTTATCCTACTTCTTTCCATTTCCTCTGATCTTCTGCTCTCAGCGGTGTAATCCTGGGCATGTTACTTAACTGTTCAGTGCCTCAGTTTCCTCTTTTTTAAAATGGAGACAATTATAGGGTTGTTATGAGGATAGAAAGAGGTAATACACAAAAGCTCTTAGAACACTCACTGGCCCACCGTATTTACTCAATAAACGTGCACTCTCATCATCATCGGCGTTAGCATGGACAGTGCTGGGTTTGCTATGTGTTTCATTTGGAATTGCATAACTCCAGAGGGTGGAGTCAAAGCTGGGTTCTAATCCTGTGTGACCTTAATTTCTCTGAGCCTCAAGCTTCTTCCTCTTCTTTAAGTGGGGATGAGCACACCTACCTCGTAGTGAGATAACATCTACAGGCTCTGGCATGCCAAAGGCATTTACTAATGGTTCATTTCCTCCTCTTCCTTCTTCCATAGTAGTTAGTTCAGGACCACGGAAGTCTGGTGACTCTGCAGCACGTTTTCTCCCCCTCTGTCTCAGCATCCTACCACGTGGCACACAGTACAGTACGCGTTGGTTCCCCCGCGAAGGCCTGGGGGCAGCCTGGTGGTTAAGTATTTGAAAATCCTTCTCTCAAGACTACTCTTCTCCAAAGTGACTTTCCCCTGTCTCCATTGACCCTCTGGTCAGTGAGAGGCATCTTGGAGTTATCTTGAGAAAGCTGGACCATGGGTAGGGTGTGAGAGCAAGCAAAGCAGTGGACTTCTGGCTGCTCCTGAAGGGAGGTCTCACATCTTTTGTTCTGCTGGAGCAGCTGACTCCTGACTTCTCACCACACCAGCCTGTCCTCTGCAGTCACCAGGGAGATCCTCCTCAAACACAGATCTGCGGTCCCTGCTCTTGCCGACCTCTCATGCCGGGCCTAACTGCCCCTCCCAACCCTCAGCACAGGCCGCTTCCTCTGCCAGGAACGTACCCTCCCCCCTGGTTGTGGTTTAGTCCCCAAGGAAGCACTGAGGTCACTCTGCCCTCCTGCATGGAATTGCTGGTCCCCCTCCTCAGGCCCTTGAATGAACCTGCATCGTAACATCACAAGACACAGCGTTTGCACGCTTGTCTTCTGAGCTTCTTTAAAGGCAAGGAGCCTGTCTTATTCATTGTTGCCTCCTCGTTGCATTGAACAGTGCCTGGCACCAAGAGGGCCTTCAGTGTTGGTAGAATGAAGAAATGAATGGGCAGATGGACAGACTAATGGAGCTTGTTGAGATGGGGGCTACAGCTTCACTGGAGCCCCCAACCTCATGCCCCAGCCCATTTCCGGGGGTTAGGGGGGATATGTAACCTTTCTCCCACACTAAACCTCGATCACCACTAGACTAATAGTCCTTAATTTCTGGGAGCAAGAATGGACATCCCCCCCATCTCATCACCCCCTGCCCAAAGATTTTTCTTCACAAGGATACAATTCAAAGTGAGGTCGTGCATATGTATTGAGAACCTACTATGTTCAAGGAACTGCAGTGAGAGGAAATAGCCTGAAAGTGCTTTCAAAAAGTGACCGTGCTTTTATTTATTTTATTTTATTTTCTTGGCTGTGTTGGGTCTTCGTTGCTGTGCGCGGGCTTTCTCTAGTTGCAGAGAGCGGGGGCTACTCTTCGTTGTGGTGTGCGGGCTTCTCGTTGCGGTGCATGTGCTTCTCGTTGCGGTGGCTTCTCTTGTTGCGGAGCACGGGCTCTAGGCGCGCGGGCTTCAGTAGTTGTGGCTCGCGGGCTCTAGAGCGCAGGCTCAGTAGTTGTGGCGCACGGGCTTAGTTGCTCCACGGCATGTGGGATCTTCCCGGACCAGGGCTCGACCCCGTGTCCCCTGCATTGGCAGGCGGATTCTTAACCACTGCACCACCAGGGAAGCCCTGACTGTGCTTTTAAGTCCATCTTTGACATTATCATGTTCATAAACATCTTGTTTTTTTTTTTTTTTTTTTTTTTTTTTTTTTTGTGGTACGCGGGCCTCTCACTGCTGTGGCCTCTCCCATTGCGGAGCACAGGCTCCGGAAACGCAGGCTCAGCGGCCACGGCTCATGGGCCCAGCCACTCCGCGGCATGTGGGAATCTTCCCGGACCGGGGCACGAATCTGTGTCCCCTACATCGGCAGGCGGATTCTCAACCACTGCGCCACCAGGGAAGCCCCATAAACATCTTAATAAATTCAAAATTCTCTCTGGTTCCTCTGATGGTTCTTTCTGGAAGTCCTTTAGTCTAACAGCAGTAGCCAGGGAATCGTGGGCAGCTCCCTAGTAGGAAGTTCCCTTTCTTGCCAGAATACACTGGGTTTCCACCATGTGGGAACCCCTGGCCCATAGGATTATCCTTTGTTCTCACAGTACTCCAGGAAAATTAGATTCAAGGGGGTATTAGAATCACCCTGAAGGAGAAGGGCGTGTATAGAAGGGCAGGCTCCTCCCTTTGATGAGGGGCCCTCTGGCCTCTGTTAGCATGTATAAGGCCCACTTCCCCTTAGTCGTTGCTCAACACCAGCCGGGCTAGAGGCTCAGGGTCTCGGACTGGACCTGCCATACCCTCAGAGCAGGTGGGCCGAGCAGACCGCATCATTCCCGAGGACAGGACAAGCTCCTAGGAATTGTGCTATTCAAGGCTTAACTCTTAGCCAAGCCTCATCCGAAAATAGTTCTTCTCCCTATCAGCACCCTGCTTAATCCCAGGATAAGCAAAGGGGGATGCTGAGAGGAGCAAGATGGCACCAAGTGAGAAGACCCAAGCCACAGGAGAGATGGGAATCTCCACGGCAACAGCTGCCGAGGAGACAGGAGGCTCCAGCAGCACCCAGCACCGCCCTGGGGGAGCAAGGAGGGGAGGCAGGATTCTGAAGGCACTGATATAGGCTCACAGCCTGGGAGTTTGGGAGCAGAATTAGGAGGTGAGAGGGGCTGGGGCCAGAAGAAGAGCCCTTTGCAGCTGACCAGTTTGGAGAAGCAGGGCTTGAGGCTTGTTGGGACGGCTTTGCAGCAGGATTTTCATTCACACCCCCCTTGCTCCTATCTGCCCCCACCTCCATGTGTCCTTGGCCTTGGCACCCCTGAAGCGACAGCTGGTGGCTCCTAGCTTACCACGAGGCCATCTGATAGGAAGGCCCCCTCTTCCACGGCACCAGGAGACCTGCCGGGCGCCTGTGAGAACAGTGGGGATGTGCTTGCCTCTCCCAGCTGTGCCTTCTGCCCCCTAGAGCCCCCTAACCCGTCTCTCTCTCTCTCTGCAGTCCCACCCCCTGTACCTGTGCAACGCCAGTGACGACGACAATCTGGAGCCTGGATTCATCAGCATTGTCAAGCTGGAGAGCCCCCAGCGGGCCCCCCGCCCCTGCCTGTCTCTGGCCAGCAAGGTAGATTCGCACTTGACCCCCGCACACCCTGAACCCCTGCGCGCCCAGCTCTGGGCTGTGAGAGGTCCTGTGTCTGCTTGCTTCCTGAGAGTGATATGCTCAGTTCAGGTTTTTATAACCCACGACTGGTCTGAGAGACGTGGAAATTCAGGCCACTGTCCTCTCCCCGCCAACCACGTGCCAGCAGAACGTTTCGGCTGTCATCTAGAGCATGTGCCCCATCCTAGCTCTTCCCCCATCACCTGGAAATTCCTACACCCCTTCCCCTGCCTAGCATCAGAGCAAAGAGGGGGTCAGCTGGAGGGCTTTCCCATCTTTCAGAAATATTCACTGAGCACTGTGCAAGAAGAGTGGAAGCAGAAGCCATTGAAACACTCTTCCTCCGAGATTGCAAACCGGGGCACCTTTGGCTGGAGCTGGCAGCAGCTGCCACCTTCCCACTGTCATAGGCTTTCTGGTTTGCCATGCTCCCCACTGGCCTGCTACCTCATAGAGCCTGTAAACATTTGCATTCATGACCCCTGCTTTAACATTAGTTACTATTTTCTTTGTACTTATCATGTGCCAGGTGGGACATGGGATAGATACTTCTTATACATTAATTCTCATTTACTTTCCACAACAATCGAAGACTAGACATTGTTATTCTCTATTTGAGAATAGAGAATTCTATTGTTAATCTCTATTTGACATATAAGACAAATGAGGGTCAGAAAACTTAAGTAACTTGCCAGCGTGACAGAGATAGGAAGGGGCAGAGCTGAGATTTGAACCGAGCCTTGTCCACTTCTCAGACCTGAGCTTTCATTTATTTATTTATTTATTTGGCTGTGCCGGGTCTTAGGTGCGGCATGCAGGGTCTTTGTTGCGGTCTGCGGGATCTTTAGTTGTGGCACGTGGGATCTAGTTCCCTGACCGGGGATCGAACCCAGGCCCCCTGCACTGAGAGTGCGGAGTCTTAACCACTGGACCACCAGGGAAGTTCCTCAAACCTGAGCTCTCAATCGCTGTGCTCTGTTACCTTCCATTCTGGCTGGAAAAAACTGAACATACGTGAAAAGAGTCTCGTGGTGACCCAAGCCAGAGTGTATACTTAGATTGTGGGTGGCACGGTCAGGCGGACTTGGGGGAGGGGGTCCTGCTCCCAGGGGTGGTGAGAGAGGAGGGTGGCGGTCCTGCCCTCTGCGCCTGCTCCTTGAACCCTGGCCCGGGGGATTTGCGGTCCTCCCGAGGGCTGTTTCCTGGGCCATGAGTCTCAAGGAAACAGCCTGGGTTCTTACGTGACCCCCCGGGGGGCAGGGACTCCGGCAGGGCTCGGAATGTGGTGCCCACAGATAGGGGAAGATACTCTCCCAGCCTGGTGCTGATGCAGAAGGGGCCCCGGGGAGGTGGGAGGTGGGGCCCGGGACACACCTGAGGAGCTGGAGGGTGTGGTGTCTCTACAGGACAGTAAGTGTCCTCCTGGCAGCAGCATTTTGTTAGGCTGGAGCTACCCTACCTCTGACTATTTCATTTCCATTGCTTGACAAAATATGGGCAAATGTCGTTCACGTACTCGTTTGGTAGATGAGCGCCCAGGGTTAGGGTAGGTGAGTGTGAGTTAGAGAGACGGGAGGGAGACAGACAGACAGATGGAGGAGGGCGAGTTCTGAGAGCTCTGCTCTCCCTCTGAAGCAGCGCCCGATTTCACACGCGTGTGGGCACTCGGCAACCCGCCGGGATGTGTCCACATAGGAGGTTTTCTTCTCGCCCCTAGAGGACCAGTCCCCTGTAAGAGAGATGAGCCATGTGAACAGACACTGGGTGACAAGGAACATGTGGTCAGTGCTCTTTGAGGTACTTAATTAACCTTGTTGGGCCTTTGTTTCCACTACCATAAAATGCGATTTTTATTTCCTACCCCAGTGATCATCGTGAGGGTGAAAATAGTGTGCGTCAAGTGCCAAATAGTCCCCGAGCTAAATGAAACGCAAAATCAAAAACCCGTTAGGAGTTCCGAAGAAGCACCTTGGCTGCTGCCCTGTGACCTTTTTTCTTTCTGAGGTCACTGCCTGAGCTTCCCGCGCCCGCCCCCCCACCCTGCACCACACTCACCTCGCTTCCCCCCGCCCGTCTTCTCCCCCCATCGCCCTGCGGAACGGCTCTGGCCCCAAGCTCTCCCGCGGGTCAGGTCCAAGGCATCCCTGGGCTCTCTCATCCTTTGACCTGACCAAGTAGCTCCTACCTGGGATCCTCTGGCCCAGAGGAGGTCTGTGAAGGTAGTAGTGTGGATCTTTGGGCTACTTCCAATATTTTAGACTTCCCACAGGCTTAACTAAACGCTTCATTTTTTTCGCTTTTGGTTGAATTCTATCAGTTCAATGTGTTAAGACAAGTTATCTCATAGGAAAATGAATTGTGCATAATAAATGCAGTTAGTTTGGTAAAACATATTGAAATATAGGGCTTGTGGGAGGCATAGGGGAAAGGTGGGTCTTTGGTGAGGAAATTCAAAAACCACTGACCTCAGTCAGCTCTGCTCTGGCAAATCAATCAGTGTCAGTGGTGGTGTCCCCATCCCCGGAACTGGGGCTCTCGAGCCAGACAGCCCCAGGTCTGGAGCCTGGCTTCTCCACTGCCCCTCAGTGTGACCTGGACATTTTAGCTCAGCTCTCTGAGCCTCTGTTTCCCCATCTGTAAAAGGGGAACAATAACAGGGCTCATATCTTATAGTTGTTATGCGGAGTTGAGGAGACAGTACAGATGCCAAGCGCCCAGCGATCACTCAATAAATGACTGCAGCTGTCCCTGCTGTCCTTGTCATTGGTATCATCATCCTATGCTTTCGTAGTTAACAAGGTTGGCCTTTTTCTGTCATGGTTCCCTCTTTTGATCTCTGACCCTCACTGGAGTTCTCCTGGACTCTCATTCTCGTCAGCATACCACCGTCCTCCCCCTACCCAGTCACCCAGATTGGTTTCTGTTTCTTTATTAGCAACTCCACAGCCATCCTTGTGATTCCCCAGGCCCTAAGCACGTCATGTCTGGACTGGAGCAGTGGCCTTTTGCCTGGTGGAAGGAGCTGGCTCTGGAGGCAAAAAAGTTGGGTACAAGGCCTGCCTTTCTTACCACAGAGAACACCCCCTGCTAACCAGGTACTTGGAAGGCTGAAGTCCTGGGCGGGAATTCTGCCTCCGCTGCTTAGCAGCTGTGTGACCCTGGGCAAGTTGTTCAGCCTCTCTGAGCCTCTGTTTTTTCCTCAATTCAAAAGTGGAGCTGATGCCTGTCTTACGGAGTCGTTGTGAGGAGTAAATGAAATCATGTACGCAAAGCACATGGCGATAGCTGATATGATAATAACTAATACTCAAGAGTGGCTTAATGACGGATACAAATACATAAATAAATACTTAAGGAATACTTACTATGTGCCAGGCGCATATGATAAGGCTTTACATGGAGTAACTTATATAGTCCTCAGAACTACCCTGTGAAGTAGGTCCTCTTATTATCCCTAGTTTACAGAAAGGAAAACTGTGGCACAGAGCAGTTAAGTGACTTGCCCAAAGTCTCAGAGCCAATGGTTGATGGCGGACTTAGTACTCAACCCTAAACGGTCTGGGTAGAGTGGGACTCAATAACAGTTATATCCCCTCTACTTCCTCCTCCCCTTGCTTTCAAGCCTAGGTGAAGCCCACCTCTTGTATTGATTCTTTCCTAACTGGCTCAGCCCAGCTGGGCTACTAGGAGCAGAAATCCTTCCCTCCTGGCATGCTGCCAGGGTCTCTGGCCAGGCTTTTCCCACCAGGTTTCATGGAGGTGCCTTGGCAGGGGCTGGGGTTGGGGAGAAGCCAAGGGTCCTTCTTACCCCTAATCCCACCCTCAACCTCAGCTCACTTTTATCTGTTTTGTATTGAAGATTTGTGTCAGTCTGTGTGTGTGTGTGTGTGTGTGTGTGCGCGCGCGCGTGTATTGTGGGGGGCACAATGGAGGGAAGGGCTTTCTGCAGTGAAAAAAGGGTTTGGAAACGACTGGTCTATGTCATTCATTTGTACTCTAGAATGTTGTCATCAGCATTATAATCGTACGTATATGCTTTGTCTCCACAGCTAGATTATGAGTTGTTCTGGATGGCTTGGCCTTCCCTGGCTTGGTGCCCTGAGCACAGTGGGTGCTCAGTCAGTCTTTGATGAGGAGATACACAGTGACTGTCACTGTGTCTGGAGAGGAAAATCTAAGGTGCAGGGAAGTGCAGAGTGTAGAAGTGCAGAAGTCCTGGAACCTATTGGCTTCCACGGCTAAAGGCCACGGGCAGCCTGCTCGCTGCTCTTAGAGGGCTGGCTGAATCTTTGCAGCTCCCAAAGAGGTCTCTGGGTTGTCTTTCTAAAGCCTATTCTTCCTGTCTGGAGGGCCTGCCTGTCCTCTCTGTCTTCCAGGTTCTGGTCTGGAAGAAGTGCTTCTCTCTCTCTCCCTCCCTCCCTCTCTGCCTCTTGCTTGGGTGCGGGCGGACCGCAGGGCAGCATGGGTAGCCCCTGAGTGGGCTGCCATCTGGCCCCAAATCTTGCTTTTTGAGTCCTAGAACTCTGGACACAGGCACCCACTGTCTGAAAGGCCTGTTTGTTTCCCCTGTTGGCCAACCCTCTCTCTTTGATCACTTTTACAACTTTGTAATTATGGGCTGTAATCGGCTGGGGTGTTTGAACGTCAGGGTAATTACTTTCCACCGTTCCTACCCCAACCCTTCAAAAAGAGAGGGGTAGGGAAGTAAGAACATCTCCAGAGAAGGAAGTCTCTGCCCTTCCCTCCTGCTCTTCCAGGCTGGGCTGGGTTCAAGGTCTCATTCTGGGCATGAGAAACATGAGGCCCTAGTAGCCCTGAGGACCCAGGGGTCTCAGTTCTGTGACTACTGGGGTGACCTCCCCACCCCTTGGCTAAGTCATGGACTATGAGATTTAGCAGCAGGAGCCCTTCTCCTTTTCCCCTAGGGCTGCTCCCACGCCCTGGGTTGGGGGGCTCTGAAGACTGGACGGCTTCTTTTTGCCTGGGGTCGCCTCGGTGGGGGAGACTTCCTGGGAATAAGCAGGCTAGAGGAGGATGAAGGCTGTGACCTCCCCATTTCTTCAGCAGCTCCATTCTCGAGTCCTGTAGATTTCCAGTCCCTTAGCCTGGGAGCCTGGGCCTGGGCTGGGCCTGGGTGCTGGTAGAGGGCCTATAGCCCAGCTCCTCAGGGAAGGAGGAAGGGAAGAGAGAAGGTACCCTCCTGGCTGCAAAGGCCCCCCTTGAGCGTCTCCACCACCCTCCCGGGGCTCTCCTGCCCGCAGGCTGCCCGTCCTGAGGGGCCCTCTGCCCCCTGCAGCCGCCTGGGGAGTAGGGATCAGGGAGCGGAGCTGGAGCCGCTCCCCTGGCCCGCCTGGCAGCAGACCTGCCCCAACAGGCTCTCGCCAGGAAGGGAAGCAGAGATCAAAGCGCTCGGGGTGTAAGCCCCAGCAGGGCTCCTCTTCCTGACTGCACTACTTGCAGAAGGGTTAACTCCTTCAGTGCCTGCAGGAGGGCCCGAAAGGGTCAGCAGGACCCAGGGGCCTGAGGTCCCAGCCTGATGCCTTCGCAGGCTGAGCCTTTGCTCCAGGGAGGAGCGCTGGAGAGCGTCGGCGCCCGGGAGAGAGGCGACAGTGAGGCCGGAGCAGGGTCTGTCGGCCGGTCCTTTGCCCTCGAGCCTCCACCGCCTCCTCAGCTCTTATCTCCCCGGTCTTACCCCACACCCAGAGCCCCTGGATTCCTGCTTTATGTTCTCTTTCTGGCTCTGCTCTCTGCTTTGCCTGGTTGGCTAGATCCTCTCAGAGCCTGGGCGAGCACGCGTGTGCATGTGCATGTGGGACGTGCACACACTTGCGTCCTTGTGGGAACAGCCCCTCGGGTCCCTCCCAACCCGAGTCTCTACCGCCACCCTCAGGGAGGGGGTGAAGGGATAAAGCACCAGACAGGGACTCCAGTAGGACCTTAAATTGGAGCCAGAGAAAGAGTTGCGGACTAGAGTGTGGCAGGGAGACAGAGCCGTGAGATGGGCTGAGCCTGGGGCTGTCATAGACGCCTTGGGTGAGAGCAGTGTCCCAGGCTCCCGGAACTTGGCCTGAGGTGGGGGACGGGATGCTCTGCAGGTTCCTCTTGTCAGGCAGGGCTGGACCCTGGAAAGCCCAGTTCTGTTCTGAAGGAGCTGTTCACCTCTCTGTACTGGGGACTGGTCACCGCCCCGGCCAGGCCCTGGAGGGGTGCTGGTCGCTCCCTGCTCTCGGTTCTCACACTTCTTAGTGAAGGCGGACTGGAGGCACCCTGACGGCAGGGGCTGTGTCTTATTTGTCCGTAGGCCTAGAGCCTGGTCCACCCCCTGACACCTGCTAAACCCTGTTAGGGGTTTGTTCCATTACGAAAGGAAGGACTGAATGTTGTCCTGGAAGGCAGTGGACCTGGGTGAGCTTGGGGCGGGGCAGGGGATCCTAACCCCACTGACCCCTCGCATGTGTTGTATGTGGGAGTGTACAGAGGTGTGGTGTGTGCAAAATCCTAGGAAGGGACGTGAGGGGGCGAGGCCGGGGAGTGGATGGGCTGTGTGTCTGACCCCTGCGGGACCTCTGCTGTGTGTCTCTGCAGGCCCGGATGGCGGGGGAGCGGGGAGCCAGCGCCGTCCTCTTTGACATCACGGAGGATCGAGCTGCTGCTGAACAGGTACCCGGGACGTGGGGGTGTTTGAGGAGGGGGCTGGACGGAGGAAGAGAAATGTGCCGGGGAAGAAGTCAGGACACAGCCACCCTTGCGGGCGCTTTCTCTCCTGCAGCTGCAGCAGCCCCTGGGGCTGACGTGGCCAGTGGTGTTGATCTGGGGTAATGATGCCGAGAAGCTGATGGAGTTTGTGTACAAGAACCGAAAGGCCCACGTGAGGATTGAGCTGAAGGAGCCCCCGATGTGGGTAAGCACGCCAGGTCTCCAGCCCCGGCCCCCAGCACCTGCTGTCACCTGCACTTTTTCCTGCGGTGACTCTCACCAGAAGCCCTTAGACTCCTGGAGCTAAAGAGACCTTGGAAACCCTCTAGCGCAACTCTGTCCACCAGCTGTGCACCTCTAGGCAAGTTTCTTCCCCTCTCTGAGCTTCATCTGCAGAATGAACAGGTTGGGTCAGCCGAGCTCTAAAGTTGTTCTTCTGCATCGTGGTTTCATGGCACAGAGTAGCTGAGCCAGAATGAAACCCTGGTCCCCAGGCCCCCTGACGCCTGGCTGGTATTTCTCCATCGACTGGGAAGCTCGGCCAGCTGCCCACTGGGTAGCTTCCACATTGTAGAGGGGTCCCCGTCCCCTTTATCCCAAGCACACGGGTGTCGAGATAGTACCTCTCACAGCAGACGTTTGGAGGAGTGTCCGTGGGCAGAGAGGGACCACCTAAGCCCACCTGCAACCTCATCCCCTCTGCTGGAAGACTCAATGGGCCCTCCAGTCCTCTGTGTGTCTCCCGGGCTCCTGTGTTTCTCCCGGCTTGGCCCCGCTCCTTCCAGAAGTGTGACCCTTTCCCTCTCTGCTCGCTCCCCCAGCCGGATTATGACGTGTGGATCCTCCTGACGGTGGTGGGCACCATCTTTGTGGTCATCCTGGCCTCGGTGCTGCGCATCCGGTGCCGCCCCCGTCACAGCAGACCGGTGAGGCGGGTGGGCTCCCTGGTGGAGGTGGGCGAGCGCGTGTGTGCGGGAAGGTGGGGAGCAGGAAGGGCAAAGTGGGGAAAGAAGGTGCCCTTACGCCCGCGAAAGAGTTTACAGCTACGTCCCCCGGCAAATGACTCTGTTGATTTCCAGCAGCCTCTCTCCACAAGAGTCCTCGTTTGTTCATTCATTCAACAAATGGAGTGAGCGCCTGTTCTGTGCCAGGCACTGTTCCAGGTGTTGGGGACAGTGCAGTGAACAAAAAGACGAAAGATTCCTCCCCTCGGGGAACTTTCATTCTAGTGGAAAGAGACAGACAAGAAATAGGTAAAATGAATGAGTGAATAAATAAGTAAAATGTAAGTAAATAAAGAAGGAAAATAGACAATAACTTAGACGCTGGTACGTGCCAGGGAGAAAAATAAAATAGAAAAGGGGAGGGAATGGAAAGGGGACAGGGTTAATTTTTAAAAGCGAGGCCAGGGAAGGCCTCATTGAGAGGGTGACATTACAGGTAAGACCCTCAACGGGTGAGGGGGTGATCTGTGCGGATACCTGGGGAGAAAGTGATTGAGGTGAGAAAACAGGAAGCGCCAAGGCCTTGAGGCAGAAGTGTGACATAACGGTATGTCCGAGGAACAGCAAGACGGTCCTGTGGCTGGAATCCAGTGAGTGAGAGGGCAGAGCAGGAGGTGGGGACAGAGAGGTGGTATAGGACTGTTAAGGCCGTTGTCAGGATTTTTTTTTTTTCACTCGTGGGAGGGTTTTGAGCGGAAGGAGCGCCATGATCTGACCTCACCTGACCTGTGGTGAGAAACCAGCTCAGGGGCCATTACAGGAATCCAGGGGACAGTCGTGGTAGCTTGGATTAGGGAGGTAGCAGTGAAAGCGGTGAGGATTAGTTAGACTCTCCATACACTTTGAAGGCAAAGCTGACAGGTTTCTAATGGACTGATCATGGAGCTCAAGAGAAGGGTCAAGAATGGCAACACGGGGCTTCCCTGGTGGCGCAGTGGTTGAGAGTCCGCCTGCCGATGCAGGAGACACGGGTTCGTGCCCTGGTCCGGGAAGATCCCACATGCCGCGGAGCAACTAAGCCCGTGAGCCGTGGCCGCTAGGCCTGCGCGTCCGGAGCCTGTGCTCCGCAACGGGAGAGGCCACAACAGTGAGAGGCCCGCATACCGCAAAAAAAAAAAAAAAAAAAAAAAAATCCAAAAAAAAAAGAATGGCAACACGATTTTTGGCCTGAGCAGTTAAAAGAACGGAACTGCCTTTACTGGGAAGACTGCAGGAGGACAGGTGTGTGATTGGGTGGCTCATGGGATTAGGAGTTCAGCGTGGGGCCTCAACTATCCAAGTTGAGATGTCAAGCAGGCAGTTGGATAAAAAGTTGCCCTCATGGGTCATCGAGGGAAGGAAAATCAATGGTATGAGTGGGGAATGGGATGGGGGTGCTTAGCCTGCTTGGCAGAGCCACGTATGAACTCCGAGGATACAAACGCCTCGGAGTGGTCAAGTGGTCACGGGCTCTAACTGGGTGGCTGGGAACCGAGTACAAGCTGGAGTCCAGGGCTGAGGGGAGAGGAGCCCTTGCCCCATTCTGGCCCCACCCCTCTTCCCAGGATCCCCTCCAGCAGCGAACAGCCTGGGCCATCAGCCAGCTGGCCACCAGGAGGTACCAGCCCGGCTGCAGGAGGGCCCGGGCCGAGTGGCCAGACTCGGGTAGCAGCTGCGGTTCAGCCCCTGTGTGCGCCATCTGCCTGGAGGAGTTCTCGGAGGGCCAGGTAAGGCAGGGCCGTGGCTCACCTCCACGACCAGGCTGGGGAGGGAGGCCGGAGCCTGGGGGAGGAAGCACTTAAGGCTGGTGTGAGTGCTCGAGCTGCATCGATGTCCTGTGTATCCTGCACAGACAGCCCTGAGGTTTGGTTATTTTCCTGGCTTTCCAGGGAAAGAGAACTACTGTTTGTTGAGCGTGTGCCACGTGCCAGGCTCTGCAGTGGGTGCTTTAGAGGCACCGTCTCGTTTTAGCCTCGTGACAGTGAGGGGTGGGGCTAGATTAGTTTTTTAGCCTCATTTTACAGCAGAAAACTGTCTGTTAAGAAACTCGCCCGAGGTCATGCAGCTAAGTGGCAAAAGCCAGGTCTACTTGATATCAAAGCCCATACCGTTTCTGTCCTACTGTGAGGTCTTTGGAAGCAGATGGCGGCAGTAAGGAGAGGCCAGAGGGAGTCGGGGATGCCCTGCTTCCTGGCCACGGCTGTAGCTACAGACAACTCTGGTTCAGACCCCTTGTTTTCTCCAGGAGCTACGGGTCATTTCCTGCCTCCATGAGTTCCATCGTACCTGTGTGGACCCCTGGCTGCATCAGCATCGCACTTGCCCCCTCTGCATGTTCAACATCGTAGGTAGGTGGGCCAAGGACTCCCCTGTGTGCAGGCAGATGGGTCTAGAAGGGGCTTCCCTCTGGGCAAGTGTTTTGCCTTGAAGCTGAGGAGAAGGCAGGACTGCCTCAGTTGTTCTTTAAGCTGTGCACTGCTCGAAGGGGCCTCACCTGAGGGGGCGGCCGTTCCATTGCAGGCATCTTTATGATGTATTTTCATGACAGCTTTGTTGATTTTAAATCTGATCTGTTTGGTTGGTTGATTATTTATTTATTTATTTTTGGCTGCGTTGGGTCTTCGTTGCTGTGCGCGGGCTTTTCTGTAGTTGCGGTGAGCGGGGGCTCCTCTTCGTTGCGGTGCGCGGGCTTCTCGCTGCGGTGGCTTCTCTTGTTGCGGAGCACGGGCTCTAGGTGCACAGGCTTCAGTAGTTGTGGCTCTAGAGCGCAGGCTCAGTAGTTGTGGTGCACGGGCTAAGTTGCTCCGCGGCATGTGGGATCTTCCCGGACCAGGGCTCGAACCCGTGTCCCCTGCATTGTCAGGTGGATTCTTGACCACTGTGCCACCTGGGAAGTCCAAGATTTGTATATTTATTATTCCACTTTTCTGGCAATAAAGTATCCTGTTCGAACAAAACCAGGATATTATGACAATCTTCTAAAAGACGAAAGTGAAGTATCTTGAGGAAAGAGAGCCTTTTTCTAATTCACCCAAAGGTGCAGTGTGGGCTAGCAGTGGCCCTGGGTGAAAGTCCCCAGAGGGCTGATGGCAGGAGCAGGGCTTGCCATGCACAGTGGAGCTCCCAGGGAGACAACTGACTGGAGGAAGCAAGGGCATCCCCGGGCACAGGCAGGGTAGGAACATCCTTGGCCGTCCAAACTCTGATGGAGCTTGCGGGCGACGCAGGCTCGATAAGTACGCTACCGCCACGCTTCTCTGAGTGTACTCTCCTTCCGTTTGTGGAGTCAAACACTTGTGCTCTTGGTTCTCTCTTCCAGAGGGAGATTCGCTTTCTCAGTCCCTGGGACCGTCTAGTAGATCGTACCAAGAACCAGGCCGAAGACTCCACCTCATTCGCCAGCATCCCGGCCATGCCCACTACCACCTGCCCGCTGCCTACCTGTCGGGCCCTTCCCGGAGTGCAGCGGCTCGGCCCACACGGCCTGGTCCCTTCCTACCGTCCCAGGAGCCAGGCGTGGGCCCTCGGCACCACCGCCTCCCCAGAGGCGCACATCCCTGGGCTCCAGGCGAGCCACAGCGCCTGGCAGTGGCCCAGAGCCCCTCTGCGCAGGGCTGGGGGCTGAGTCACCTGCGGTGCACTTTGCAGCACCCTGCCACCTGCCCCATGCCCCCACGCCGGGCCAGGCCTCACGACAGCAGCGGGTCTGGAGAAAGCTACTGCACGGAACGCAGCGGCTACCTGGCAGACGGGCCAGCCAGTGACTCCAGTTCAGGGCCCTGTCACGGCTCTTCGAGTGACTCAGTGGTCAACTGCACGGACATCAGCCTGCAGGGCATCCACGGCAGCAGTTCTACCTTCCGCAGCTCCCTGAGCAGTGACTTTGACCCCCTGGTATACTGCAGCCCTGAAGGGGAGCGCCGGGGGGAGGAGGCCCAGCCTAGCATGACCCGTCGGCCCCGTTCCTTGGACTCAGTGGTGCCCACAGGGGAAACCCAGGTTTCCAGCCACGTCCATTACCACCGCCACCGGCACCACCACTACAAAAAGCGTTTCCGGTGGCACGGCAGGAAGTCTGGCCCAGAAACGGGAGTCCCGCAGTCCAGGCCTGCCATTCCTCGGACACAGCTCCAGCCAGAGCTGCCTTCACCCGATCCGCAAGCAGCCAGATCCAACCCAGCAGCCCCGTCAGGACAGCTCCCCAGCCCACAACAGCCCAGGGCCCTCACCGAGCCGGCCCCTGGGCCAGCGGACACCTCCAGCCCCAGCCCTGGTCCCAGCAGCCTCTTCCACTTGCAGAAATCCAGCCTCTCTGTCCGACACACACAGAGGAAACGGCGGGGCAGTCCCTCAGAGCCCTCCCCGCCTGCCTCTCGATCCCAGGACTTGACCGCACACCGAGTGTGCCAGATTTTTCCCCATTATGGCCCCAGCCTGGCATATCCTTGGTCCCCAGAGGCCCAGGCTGAGGGGGGGGGGGGGGGGGGGGGGGGGGGGGGGGGGGTAGGACTGGCTACCAGAAACCCCAGGCCCTACTTACCCAAGTTCACAGCCGGTGTGGTTGTGTCTGACTACACGCCAGCCCCTAGGACCATACCCATCTGGGGAGGGGCCTTCCGAATGGAGTTCTGGCACCCCAGAGGGTAGGCCATGCCCTTACCCGCACTGCCAGGTGCTGCCAGCCCAGCCTGGTGAGTTTTCAGGGGAAATGGGTCTGGCGGGGATGGGAGACTAGAGCTGGATATGGCAGAACGGGTGAAGTCATCCAAAGAGTTGATGGAAGCTGAGAAGGGTCCAACAGGGGTGACATTCAAAGTAGAGGACAACTGGCATAGCGTAGGATGCTGGCTCTGCCGGGTGTTAATCCTTTAGTTGCCAGATCCTAGGGAGGTCTCAGGTGAGGTACCAGTGTGGCTGAGACACCAGAAAGTACTTGGGGTGGCTTCGGGCAGCAGCTCAATCCTGAGTGTTTCAATATTTTAAAGATTCGTACAGCTGAGCATATAGCTCAGTATTAGCTGTAAATACAAAGAAGGCCAAGAACTGTTCCTTGCTCTTGAGGAGAGCATGGACAAATAGTTCCTGAAAACCATAATCCCAGGCCATGTGAGATCTTATAGGAGAAATAACTACAGATAACCGTAATTCTGGGCTATATGAGAAGAGCTATGTGAATGATGCAAAAAAAAAAAAAAGGAGAGAGATCACAGGTGGTTCCCAGCAGCCCGTGGTTTTTCTCCTTTCCCCTGGGTAAAAGAACAACTAGAGCTTTCCCTTCTATGCATCTTTGTTAATAAGACTGACTTCATTTTCTTGGGGACTCAGTGCATCCCTATTTACTGTATTGCAGCCAATGATGATAATGTAAATCCGTGACTTTAACTGGGTATTTATTTGCTCAAATCCTCCTCTTCCTCTTTCGGATCCCCCGGCCCCGACTCTTCCCCATCGTTTCCCATTGTGGGGATGACACAGCTGTTTGCCTACAGCCATCACTAGGAGGACTCGTCTGCCCTCAAAGGTCCTGAAATATAAGACTTTGCGGTGTCTAGGAATGCTACAGGCAGGACCTGAGAGCTGCTATCATCCATCCATTCATTTCTTCCTTCCATTTTTCTTTCTGCGTTGTATGCTTGCTGTGTGCTAGGTTCCAGGCTCTGAGGACATGGAACTTGTCAACCAGGAGACCCAGGTCTGTGGAGAGATAGGCATGCAAGCTGTTATCATATAGAAAACAATTGCTTCCATAGGGCCACGTAATGCAGATTTGGCCATGTGTTTGATGGTTCCTTTTGAATCCTGTCATGTGTATACTTTCAGTGCTGCCAGTGCCAGACCACTACCTCCCCTCTCTCTCTCACACTCGTAACTGGTTTCAATGCCTCCCTTTCCCCTGCTCTTCAGATCTAATCCACGCCAGGTTCTGTTAACCACGTCTCTGCTAGCTTTACCATATTCTCCTCCAGTACTGCTGGCCCCTGTCCATGTCTTAGGTGCAGCCTAAAGATCGGGGTGGGAGCCTCCTGGCTCCTCCATTCCCTCTCACAGGGCCGTGAAGGCCGGGCCCTGCACATCAGTGTCATGTCCTGCAGGGCCACGCAACACTGTGACCTGCTCACCTACCTTCCATTCTGCTGCCGGGGTCATCCTCCTCAAACAAACTCCCTAGATAGCTGCAAATGTTCTGTTTTGTTCAGAGTAAAGAAAAATCCAACCTGGTTTGGCCTTCAAGGCCCTAGTACCAGCTAGCCCCCATCTTCCTTCCCAACCTTATTTTCCACTCTTCCCCTTCCCTTCCCCTGCTCCAAGCTTTAGCCAAACTGGATAAACACTTCCTGCAGTTTCTGCAGCCCAGAAGGTTCTGCAGCCTTCCTGTTCCCATAAATCTAATTCTTCCCTATTCCTGCAGGACCAGCTCATTTATCCCCACTTTCTTTCATCAAGAAGCCCTTCTTGGGCTTCCCTGGTGGTGCAGTGGTTGAGAGTCCGCCTGCCGATGCAGGGGACACGGGTTCGTGCCCCGGTCTGGGAAGATCCCACATGCCGCGGAGCGGCTGGGCCCGTGAGCCATGGCCGCTGAGCCTGCGCGTCTGGAGCCTGTGCTCCGCAACGGGAGAGGCCACAACAGTGAGAGGCCCGCGTACCAAAAAAAAAAAAAAAGAAGCCCTTCTTGATGCTCCACTTGGACATGATCTTTCTCCTTCCGTGATTCATCTCTTATGACCCCAGTCCTGCCCCCACTGGCATAATTGCCACTTTCATGCACACCTTTTCTCCTACAAGGTTGTCAGGTCCCTGCTTAGTCTTTTTGGTCTTCTGTTTGGCACATGGTTGCAGGCCAGATCCACAAATGCTTAATAAATATTTACTGGGCGAATGAATGAATAGTAAGTATTGGTAACACGCTGGTTGCTATCTATGTATCTCTTTCTCTAGATTCCTTTTTCTCTCCCCTGTGTCCCAACGGGGGCCCCTCTCAGCTTTCAGTCTGATCACCCTTCTGGACCCATTCCCTGCTCCTGCCTCTCCGTAGTTCCCTCCCAGACATACTCTCTTGCCGGTGGGACAAGCAGAAGACTGGCCTGGCCTGACCCTCAGTGACCTCTTTCCTCCTGTCTCTCTAAATGCAGGCTCAGAAGAGGAGCTCGAGGAGCTGTGTGAACAGGCCGTGTGAGATGTCAGGGCCAGCTCCAACCAAGAGTGCTCGCCAGATGACTCAGGGCCCTACCTGGCACAGAGTCCTGCTCCTGAGAAAAGAAAGGACCTCAGAAAACAGCCCTCTTCTTTGCCATACTTCCTGGAACCACTGGCGGAGGAGTGGTGACGGTGGGCGGCAGGAGGTGTTGTCTCCTGCTCCCAGCTCCAGACCTTGTCTGCAGAACCATCTGCAGTGCAGCAAGTCTGTGTCCAGCCAGGCAACCAGCTACCACTTGTGTGGGTCGCCTCCCCTGCAGGCTGGGACTTTGTGAGAGCAGGAAGCTAGGTATGGGTAGATAGGTGTTATAAAGGTGGTGCTCCTTCCCCAGCCCCAGCAGGTCTCCCTCATTCCAAGCCTCACGTTCATACCAGCAAACGGGTCCAGCTGAACGCATGACCCTTCTCACCTCCTCCCTTGGGAGAGTCCTGCAAACCGGCTTTGGCTCCTCCCTGGTAAGGCTGCTGCATCAGCGGCAACCCTGGTTCTTATCATTTTCCTTCTTTGCAAAAAGATCGGGAAGCATAGGTGAGCCCTGAGCCCTAAAAAGGGGGGCTTTGCAGCTTCACCAGGCAGGGCCTCCCCTGGTGCATAAGGGAGGATGTTTTTCCCTCCTTGTCCGTACTTGTCAGATCCACTATATTAAGTCAGAGGGGAAGCCAGGCTGTGCAGTTCTGTCCCTGATGTGGTACGGCACCTTGAAGAAACTGGGTCGAAGCCTCTGATTGTCAAACCCCCTTGTCGTTCCAGCAGCCTCAGTTCCTCTGGGGGTAGGGGTGAGGGTAGTGGGAAGGGAATAGCTCTTCCTTGGGGACCTGCTATCTCAAAGTCCCAACGTAGGCGGAAAGAAGAGGATTTCTGCTGGACTTTATTTAGGAAGAGGAAGGAAGGAATGAAGGTAGAAAAGGCAAAATTACAGCTGAACAAGGAAGTTTCCTCTGGGCGTTTTCTCTCAGACCAGGGATAGGGAACGGGAGAACAAAGGAGAGGTAATATGGGGCCCTTGGGATTAGATGGCCCAGAGGCCCGGCTTCCCAGTATAAGCCACGCAGGCCAGAGACACACAGGAAGGAGTGGAGTTGGAGCAGGAAGCCTGGCCTGGGCAGCTGGTATCGAGTGGGCAAGGGCTGAGGGGCCTCCTCAGGGTGACATGCACCCCAGGGCAGTTGGACCATTGCTGGCCCCTCAGGCATTATCCCATTTGGAATGTGAATGTGGGAGCGAAGTGGGCACAGGACCCCACCTGGGAATCGTCTTCCCTCAAAGTCAGTGGGGAACTAGCACCTAGGCACCCACGTGGGTATTTATATCTGAACAGACAGAAAGACGCTTGAATCAGGCACTATGTTGAGAAATGTATTTATTTGCTAATATATTTATCCATAAATTCGATCTGGTCTCGTCGTTTTCTTCTGTCATGACTGTCACTCGGGGTAACAACTTTGTCTTCTA
>NW_026711923.1:0-26099 GCF_026419965.1 Kogia breviceps
ATCTTAAAAGCTAAGTCTTGATATCTCTGTGTAAGTGCATCAAGTGTGTGTAAAGCGGCCTAAAACCAGCAGGGAAAATCAGCTCAGACCCATTCTGAGGATACATTTCCAACATAAAGAAGAAACAAGCAGGGCAAAACAGAGAGAAATTCTTCCAAAATGCGTTCAGGGAATGGCATGCAACCAGGATTGACCACATCTACAGCCCCAGCGGCAGAAGACATAAGGCTGGACACTCTTGGGGCTGAGACGATTGGTGAGGTTGGGAAAGCAAATGCAGACCCTTGAAAGGAATCCTGCGTGCTCCCCATTCCATGGGTCCCAACTCTCCAGGTTCAACGCAATCTTCCGGCAGCGAAAGCACTCATTGGAAACCCAGCGGATGCTACACCGTGGGATCGGTAAAGCTTTCTGAAACTCACCTCAGTTTTCATCTCCTGGTGCTCGTGTTCTCCATTCAGGCCCCCTTACTAACAATCTCCCCACTTGGAGACTCGGCGCCTTTCCATGCCTCTTTCGTACCGTCTGCAATTTGTCCGCAGGATGAACTGCAAGAGGGGGAACCAATGAGAGACTCGCTGGAGGTGTTTGGTCGGGCACATGTCACTCTCATTTCCCATCACGAAGAAGAATTCACCAGAGGTTCAGCCTGCCACCCCGGATCGACAATAGGGCGTGAAGCCATCCAGCCGTGTTGCGTCCCACTCACAAAAAAGCGACTTGGGAAATGGAGCTCAGGGGCACTGCACTACCCAAACCTGCAGAGTTCTAAACGATAACTATCGCCCCAAAATATATTGAGGTCAGGCTACGAAGAGGCGCTGAACGCAAGGCAGAACTGCAGGAAACGGATGTCAACGGGTACATCGGAATGGCCCCGATAGCACATGAAAAGCGCCAGAACGTGGACAATGATGCGGTTGGCCAAAAAGGGCGTATGCGTTTTTTCCTGAATATATTCAGGAAAAAACGCATACGCCCTTTTTGGCCAACCAAGCAACCTGGGAGAGCAAATCAGCACTACAAAGAAATCTCTCGCCCCCCCCGGGGCAAAAGGGCCAGGCGAAAAAAGTCTAAAAACCAGAAAGGCAGGACAGCCCACGGAGTCAAGGGAGCCTTGTTAAGCTGATGGGCGGGATGTCAATGGCCAACAGCCAATCTTCACAAGTGTATCCTCTTTCCCAAACCATGGAAAACACAGAACCACATAGCATAGGGCACTTCCACACATGGGCGTTGACCTTGGGAAAATGAAAAAATCAACCAGACACAGGGACCCCAAAGTTGAGGGCTGCTGTCTTGACAAGAACCTCCACTCCGGTACACGTTTCATATCCCAGGAAAGAGCCAAGTGGACAAAGACGAGTGGACAAGTGGACAAAGACAAGTGGACAAGTGGACAAGTGGTGCTACGTAGGTCCAATGGAGTGTCACTCAGCCATGAAATCCACGTCATGAGGCTGGTAGCAGCATCCTGAGTGGATTTAGGTACGATCATCCTCAGTGAAATAGGTCCCACAAAAAAAGAAACTTATGATATCACTTATCGAGGGAATGTAAAAATCGCTCCCCATGCACTGAATCCCCAAACAGAACAGAGTCACGCTTTTAGAAAACACACTTATGCCTGCTTCAGGGGAAAGGTGAGGTGGGGTGACGCATAAAACTCGAGTTTGAAATGAGCACAGATACCCTTCCGAAAACCGAATATGGAATGGACACGACCTACTCCTTGCTCAATCAACTGGACTCACCAGACCCTGTTCATCGCACAAGTATCTATCCGACTAGTAAGCATCTTAAAAGCTAAGTCTTGATATCTCTGTGTAAGTGCATCAAGTGTGTGTAAAGCGGCCTAAAACCAGCAGGGAAAATCAGCTCAGACCCATTCTGAGGATACATTTCCAACATAAAGAAGAAACAAGCAGGGCAAAACAGAGAGAAATTCTTCCAAAATGCGTTCAGGGACTGGCATGCAACCAGGATTGACCACATCTACAGCCCCAGCGGCAGAAGACATAAGGCTGGACACTCTTGGGGCTGAGACGATTGGTGAGGTTGGGAAAGCAAATGCAGACCCTTGAAAGGAATCCTGCGTGCTCCCCATTCCATGGGTCCCAACTCTCCAGGTTCAACGCAATCTTCCGGCAGCGAAAGCACTCATTGGAAACCCAGCGGATGCTACACCGTGGGATCGGTAAAGCTTTCTGAAACTCACCTCAGTTTTCATCTCCTGGTGCTCGTGTTCTCCATTCAGGCCCCCTTACTAACAATCTCCCCACTTGGAGACTCGGCGCCTTTCCATGCCTCTTTCGTACCGTCTGCAATTTGTCCGCAGGATGAACTGCAAGAGGGGGAACCAATGAGAGACTCGCTGGAGGTGTTTGGTCGGGCACATGTCACTCTCATTTCCCATCACGAAGAAGAATTCACCAGAGGTTCAGCCTGCCACCCCGGATCGACAATAGGGCGTGAAGCCATCCAGCCGTGTTGCGTCCCACTCACAAAAAAGCGACTTGGGAAATGGAGCTCAGGGGCACTGCACTTCCCAAACCTGCAGAGTTCTAAACGATAACTATCGCCCCAAAATATATTGAGGTCAGGCTACGAAGAGGCGCTGAACGCAAGGCAGAACTGCAGGAAACGGATGTCAACGGGTACATCGGAATGGCCCCGATAGCACATGAAAAGCGCCAGAACGTGGACAATGATGCGGTTGGCCAAAAAGGGCGTATGCGTTTTTTCCTGAATATATTCAGGAAAAAACGCATACGCCCTTTTTGGCCAACCAAGCAACCTGGGAGAGCAAATCAGCACTACAAAGAAATCTCTCGCCCCCCCCCGGGGCAAAAGGGCCAGGCGAAAAAAGTCTAAAAACCAGAAAGGCAGGACAGGCCACGGAGTCAAGGGAGCCTTGTTAAGCTGATGGGCGGGATGTCAATGGCCAACAGCCAATCTTCACAAGTGTATCCTCTTTCCCAAACCATGTAAAACACAGAACCACAGAGCATAGGGCACTTCCACACATGGGCGTTGACCTTGGGAAAATGAAAAAATCAACCAGACACAGGGACCCCAAAGTTGAGGGCTGCTGTCTTGACAAGAACCTCCACTCCGGTACACGTTTCATATCCCAGGGAAGAGCCAAGTGGACAAAGACGAGTGGACAAGTGGACAAAGACAAGTGGACAAGTGGACAAGTGGTGCTACGTAGGTCCAATGGAGTGTCACTCAGCCATGAAATCCACGTCATGAGGCTGGTAGCAGCATCCTGAGTGGATTTAGGTACGATCATCCTCAGTGAAATAGGTCCCACAAAAAAAGAAACTTATGATATCACTTATCGAGGGAATGTAAAAATCGCTCCCCATGCACTGAATCCCCAAACAGAACAGAGTCACGCTTTTAGAAAACACACTTATGCCTGCTTCAGGGGAAAGGTGAGGTGCGGTGACGCATAAAACTCGAGTTTGAAATGAGCACAGATACCCTTCCGAAAACCGAATATGGAATGGACACGACCTACTCCTTGCTCAATCAACTGGACTCACCAGACCCTGTTCATCGCACAAGTATCTATCCGACTAGTAAGCATCTTAAAAGCTAAGTCTTGATATCTCTGTGTAAGTGCATCAAGTGTGTGTAAAGCGGCCTAAAACCAGCAGGGAAAATCAGCTCAGACCCATTCTGAGGATACATTTCCAACATAAAGAAGAAACAAGCAGGGCAAAACAGAGAGAAATTCTTCCAAAATGCGTTCAGGGACTGGCATGCAACCAGGATTGACCACATCTACAGCCCCAGCGGCAGAAGACATAAGGCTGGACACTCTTGGGGCTGAGACGATTGGTGAGGTTGGGAAAGCAAATGCAGACCCTTGAAAGGAATCCTGCGTGCTCCCCATTCCATGGGTCCCAACTCTCCAGGTTCAACGCAATCTTCCGGCAGCGAAAGCACTCATTGGAAACCCAGCGGATGCTACACCGTGGGATCGGTAAAGCTTTCTGAAACTCACCTCAGTTTTCATCTCCTGGTGCTCGTGTTCTCCATTCAGGCCCCCTTACTAACAATCTCCCCACTTGGAGACTCGGCGCCTTTCCATGCCTCTTTCGTACCGTCTGCAATTTGTCCGCAGGATGAACTGCAAGAGGGGGAACCAATGAGAGACTCGCTGGAGGTGTTTGGTCGGGCACATGTCACTCTCATTTCCCATCACGAAGAAGAATTCACCAGAGGTTCAGCCTGCCACCCCGGATCGACAATAGGGCGTGAAGCCATCCAGCCGTGTTGCGTCCCACTCACAAAAAAGCGACTTGGGAAATGGAGCTCAGGGGCACTGCACTTCCCAAACCTGCAGAGTTCTAAACGATAACTATCGCCCCAAAATATATTGAGGTCAGGCTACGAAGAGGCGCTGAACGCAAGGCAGAACTGCAGGAAACGGATGTCAACGGGTACATCGGAATGGCCCCGATAGCACATGAAAAGCGCCAGAACGTGGACAATGATGCGGTTGGCCAAAAAGGGCGTATGCGTTTTTTCCTGAATATATTCAGGAAAAAACGCATACGCCCTTTTTGGCCAACCAAGCAACCTGGGAGAGCAAATCAGCACTACAAAGAAATCTCTCGCCCCCCCCCGGGGCAAAAGGGCCAGGCGAAAAAAGTCTAAAAACCAGAAAGGCAGGACAGGCCACGGAGTCAAGGGAGCCTTGTTAAGCTGATGGGCGGGATGTCAATGGCCAACAGCCAATCTTCACAAGTGTATCCTCTTTCCCAAACCATGTAAAACACAGAACCACAGAGCATAGGGCACTTCCACACATGGGCGTTGACCTTGGGAAAATGAAAAAATCAACCAGACACAGGGACCCCAAAGTTGAGGGCTGCTGTCTTGACAAGAACCTCCACTCCGGTACACGTTTCATATCCCAGGGAAGAGCCAAGTGGACAAAGACGAGTGGACAAGTGGACAAAGACAAGTGGACAAGTGGACAAGTGGTGCTACGTAGGTCCAATGGAGTGTCACTCAGCCATGAAATCCACGTCATGAGGCTGGTAGCAGCATCCTGAGTGGATTTAGGTACGATCATCCTCAGTGAAATAGGTCCCACAAAAAAAGAAACTTATGATATCACTTATCGAGGGAATGTAAAAATCGCTCCCCATGCACTGAATCCCCAAACAGAACAGAGTCACGCTTTTAGAAAACACACTTATGCCTGCTTCAGGGGAAAGGTGAGGTGGGGTGACGCATAAAACTCGAGTTTGAAATGAGCACAGATACCCTTCCGAAAACCGAATATGGAATGGACACGACCTACTCCTTGCTCAATCAACTGGACTCACCAGACCCTGTTCATCGCACAAGTATCTATCCGACTAGTAAGCATCTTAAAAGCTAAGTCTTGATATCTCTGTGTAAGTGCATCAAGTGTGTGTAAAGCGGCCTAAAACCAGCAGGGAAAATCAGCTCAGACCCATTCTGAGGATACATTTCCAACATAAAGAAGAAACAAGCAGGGCAAAACAGAGAGAAATTCTTCCAAAATGCGTTCAGGGACTGGCATGCAACCAGGATTGACCACATCTACAGCCCCAGCGGCAGAAGACATAAGGCTGGACACTCTTGGGGCTGAGACGATTGGTGAGGTTGGGAAAGCAAATGCAGACCCTTGAAAGGAATCCTGCGTGCTCCCCATTCCATGGGTCCCAACTCTCCAGGTTCAACGCAATCTTCCGACAGCGAAAGCACTCATTGGAAACCCAGCGGATGCTACACCGTGGGATCGGGAAAGCTTTCTGAAACTCACCTCAGTTTTCATCTCCTGGTGCTCGTGTTCTCCATTCAGGCCCCCTTACTAACAATCTCCCCACTTGGAGACTCGGCGCCTTTCCATGCCTCTTTCGTACCGTCTGCAATTTGTCCGCAGGATGAACTGCAAGAGGGGGAACCAATGAGAGACTCGCTGGAGGTGTTTGGTCGGGCACATGTCACTCTCATTTCCCATCACGAAGAAGAATTCACCAGAGGTTCAGCCTGCCACCCCGGATCGACAATAGGGCGTGAAGCCATCCAGCCGTGTTGCGTCCCACTCACAAAAAAGCGACTTGGGAAATGGAGCTCAGGGGCACTGCACTTCCCAAACCTGCAGAGTTCTAAACGATAACTATCGCCCCAAAATATATTGAGGTCAGGCTACGAAGAGGCGCTGAACGCAAGGCAGAACTGCAGGAAACGGATGTCAACGGGTACATCGGAATGGCCCCGATAGCACATGAAAAGCGCCAGAACGTGGACAATGATGCGGTTGGCCAAAAAGGGCGTATGCGTTTTTTCCTGAATATATTCAGGAAAAAACGCATACGCCCTTTTTGGCCAACCAAGCAACCTGGGAGAGCAAATCAGCACTACAAAGAAATCTCTCGCCCCCCCCGGGGCAAAAGGGCCAGGCGAAAAAAGTCTAAAAACCAGAAAGGCAGGACAGCCCACGGAGTCAACGGAGCCTTGTTAAGCTGATGGGCGGGATGTCAATGGCCAACAGCCAATCTTCACAAGTGTATCCTCTTTCCCAAACCATGGAAAACACAGAACCACAGAGCATAGGGCACTTCCACACATGGGCGTTGACTTTGGGAAAATGAAAAAATCAACCAGACACAGGGACCCCAAAGTTGAGGGCTGCTGTCTTGACAAGAACCTCCACTCCGGTACACGTTTCATATCCCAGGAAAGAGCCAAGTGGACAAAGACGAGTGGACAAGTGGACAAAGGCAAGTGGACAAGTGGACAAGTGGTGCTACGTAGGTCCAATGGAGTGTCACTCAGCCATGAAATCCACGTCATGAGGCTGGTAGCAGCATCCTGAGTGGATTTAGGTACGATCATCCTCAGTGAAATAAGTCCCACAAAAAAAGAAACTTATGATATCACTTATCGAGGGAATGTAAAAATCGCTCCCCATGCACTGAATCCCCAAACAGAACAGAGTCACGCTTTTAGAAAACACACTTATGCCTGCTTCAGGGGAAAGGTGAGGTGGGGTGACGCATAAAACTCGAGTTTGAAATGAGCACAGATACCCTTCCGAAAACCGAATATGGAATGGACACGACCTACTCCTTGCTCAATCAACTGGACTCACCAGACCCTGTTCATCGCACAAGTATCTATCCGACTAGTAAGCATCTTAAAAGCTAAGTCTTGATATCTCTGTGTAAGTGCATCAAGTGTGTGTAAAGCGGCCTAAAACCAGCAGGGAAAATCAGCTCAGACCCATTCTGAGGATACATTTCCAACATAAAGAAGAAACAAGCAGGGCAAAACAGAGAGAAATTCTTCCAAAATGCGTTCAGGGACTGGCATGCAACCAGGATTGACCACATCTACAGCCCCAGCGGCAGAAGACATAAGGCTGGACACTCTTGGGGCTGAGACGATTGGTGAGGTTGGGAAAGCAAATGCAGACCCTTGAAAGGAATCCTGCGTGCTCCCCATTCCATGGGTCCCAACTCTCCAGGTTCAACGCAATCTTCCGACAGCGAAAGCACTCATTGGAAACCCAGCGGATGCTACACCGTGGGATCGGGAAAGCTTTCTGAAACTCACCTCAGTTTTCATCTCCTGGTGCTCGTGTTCTCCATTCAGGCCCCCTTACTAACAATCTCCCCACTTGGAGACTCGGCGCCTTTCCATGCCTCTTTCGTACCGTCTGCAATTTGTCCGCAGGATGAACTGCAAGAGGGGGAACCAATGAGAGACTCGCTGGAGGTGTTTGGTCGGGCACATGTCACTCTCATTTCCCATCACGAAGAAGAATTCACCAGAGGTTCAGCCTGCCACCCCGGATCGACAATAGGGCGTGAAGCCATCCAGCCGTGTTGCGTCCCACTCACAAAAAAGCGACTTGGGAAATGGAGCTCAGGGGCACTGCACTTCCCAAACCTGCAGAGTTCTAAACGATAACTATCGCCCCAAAATATATTGAGGTCAGGCTACGAAGAGGCGCTGAACGCAAGGCAGAACTGCAGGAAACGGATGTCAACGGGTACATCGGAATGGCCCCGATAGCACATGAAAAGCGCCAGAACGTGGACAATGATGCGGTTGGCCAAAAAGGGCGTATGCGTTTTTTCCTGAATATATTCAGGAAAAAACGCATACGCCCTTTTTGGCCAACCAAGCAACCTGGGAGAGCAAATCAGCACTACAAAGAAATCTCTCGCCCCCCCCGGGGCAAAAGGGCCAGGCGAAAAAAGTCTAAAAACCAGAAAGGCAGGACAGCCCACGGAGTCAACGGAGCCTTGTTAAGCTGATGGGCGGGATGTCAATGGCCAACAGCCAATCTTCACAAGTGTATCCTCTTTCCCAAACCATGGAAAACACAGAACCACAGAGCATAGGGCACTTCCACACATGGGCGTTGACCTTGGGAAAATGAAAAAATCAACCAGACACAGGGACCCCAAAGTTGAGGGCTGCTGTCTTGACAAGAACCTCCACTCCGGTACACGTTTCATATCCCAGGAAAGAGCCAAGTGGACAAAGACGAGTGGACAAGTGGACAAAGGCAAGTGGACAAGTGGACAAGTGGTGCTACGTAGGTCCAATGGAGTGTCACTCAGCCATGAAATCCACGTCATGAGGCTGGTAGCAGCATCCTGAGTGGATTTAGGTACGATCATCCTCAGTGAAATAAGTCCCACAAAAAAAGAAACTTATGATATCACTTATCGAGGGAATGTAAAAATCGCTCCCCATGCACTGAATCCCCAAACAGAACAGAGTCACGCTTTTAGAAAACACACTTATGCCTGCTTCAGGGGAAAGGTGAGGTGGGGTGACGCATAAAACTCGAGTTTGAAATGAGCACAGATACCCTTCCGAAAACCGAATATGGAATGGACACGACCTACTCCTTGCTCAATCAACTGGACTCACCAGACCCTGTTCATCGCACAAGTATCTATCCGACTAGTAAGCATCTTAAAAGCTAAGTCTTGATATCTCTGTGTAAGTGCATCAAGTGTGTGTAAAGCGGCCTAAAACCAGCAGGGAAAATCAGCTCAGACCCATTCTGAGGATACATTTCCAACATAAAGAAGAAACAAGCAGGGCAAAACAGAGAGAAATTCTTCCAAAATGCGTTCAGGGACTGGCATGCAACCAGGATTGACCACATCTACAGCCCCAGCGGCAGAAGACATAAGGCTGGACACTCTTGGGGCTGAGACGATTGGTGAGGTTGGGAAAGCAAATGCAGACCCTTGAAAGGAATCCTGCGTGCTCCCCATTCCATGGGTCCCAACTCTCCAGGTTCAACGCAATCTTCCGACAGCGAAAGCACTCATTGGAAACCCAGCGGATGCTACACCGTGGGATCGGGAAAGCTTTCTGAAACTCACCTCAGTTTTCATCTCCTGGTGCTCGTGTTCTCCATTCAGGCCCCCTTACTAACAATCTCCCCACTTGGAGACTCGGCGCCTTTCCATGCCTCTTTCGTACCGTCTGCAATTTGTCCGCAGGATGAACTGCAAGAGGGGGAACCAATGAGAGACTCGCTGGAGGTGTTTGGTCGGGCACATGTCACTCTCATTTCCCATCACGAAGAAGAATTCACCAGAGGTTCAGCCTGCCACCCCGGATCGACAATAGGGCGTGAAGCCATCCAGCCGTGTTGCGTCCCACTCACAAAAAAGCGACTTGGGAAATGGAGCTCAGGGGCACTGCACTTCCCAAACCTGCAGAGTTCTAAACGATAACTATCGCCCCAAAATATATTGAGGTCAGGCTACGAAGAGGCGCTGAACGCAAGGCAGAACTGCAGGAAACGGATGTCAACGGGTACATCGGAATGGCCCCGATAGCACATGAAAAGCGCCAGAACGTGGACAATGATGCGGTTGGCCAAAAAGGGCGTATGCGTTTTTTCCTGAATATATTCAGGAAAAAACGCATACGCCCTTTTTGGCCAACCAAGCAACCTGGGAGAGCAAATCAGCACTACAAAGAAATCTCTCGCCCCCCCCCGGGGCAAAAGGGCCAGGCGAAAAAAGTCTAAAAACCAGAAAGGCAGGACAGCCCACGGAGTCAAGGGAGCCTTGTTAAGCTGATGGGCGGGATGTCAATGGCCAACAGCCAATCTTCACAAGTGTATCCTCTTTCCCAAACCATGTAAAACACAGAACCACAGAGCATAGGGCACTTCCACACATGGGCGTTGACCTTGGGAAAATGAAAAAATCAACCAGACACAGGGACCCCAAAGTTGAGGGCTGCTGTCTTGACAAGAACCTCCACTCCGGTACACGTTTCATATCCCAGGGAAGAGCCAAGTGGACAAAGACGAGTGGACAAGTGGACAAAGACAAGTGGACAAGTGGACAAGTGGTGCTACGTAGGTCCAATGGAGTGTCACTCAGCCATGAAATCCACGTCATGAGGCTGGTAGCAGCATCCTGAGTGGATTTAGGTACGATCATCCTCAGTGAAATAGGTCCCACAAAAAAAGAAACTTATGATATCACTTATCGAGGGAATGTAAAAATCGCTCCCCATGCACTGAATCCCCAAACAGAACAGAGTCACGCTTTTAGAAAACACACTTATGCCTGCTTCAGGGGAAAGGTGAGGTGGGGTGACGCATAAAACTCGAGTTTGAAATGAGCACAGATACCCTTCCGAAAACCGAATATGGAATGGACACGACCTACTCCTTGCTCAATCAACTGGACTCACCAGACCCTGTTCATCGCACAAGTATCTATCCGACTAGTAAGCATCTTAAAAGCTAAGTCTTGATATCTCTGTGTAAGTGCATCAAGTGTGTGTAAAGCGGCCTAAAACCAGCAGGGAAAATCAGCTCAGACCCATTCTGAGGATACATTTCCAACATAAAGAAGAAACAAGCAGGGCAAAACAGAGAGAAATTCTTCCAAAATGCGTTCAGGGACTGGCATGCAACCAGGATTGACCACATCTACAGCCCCAGCGGCAGAAGACATAAGGCTGGACACTCTTGGGGCTGAGACGATTGGTGAGGTTGGGAAAGCAAATGCAGACCCTTGAAAGGAATCCTGCGTGCTCCCCATTCCATGGGTCCCAACTCTCCAGGTTCAACGCAATCTTCCGACAGCGAAAGCACTCATTGGAAACCCAGCGGATGCTACACCGTGGGATCGGGAAAGCTTTCTGAAACTCACCTCAGTTTTCATCTCCTGGTGCTCGTGTTCTCCATTCAGGCCCCCTTACTAACAATCTCCCCACTTGGAGACTCGGCGCCTTTCCATGCCTCTTTCGTACCGTCTGCAATTTGTCCGCAGGATGAACTGCAAGAGGGGGAACCAATGAGAGACTCGCTGGAGGTGTTTGGTCGGGCACATGTCACTCTCATTTCCCATCACGAAGAAGAATTCACCAGAGGTTCAGCCTGCCACCCCGGATCGACAATAGGGCGTGAAGCCATCCAGCCGTGTTGCGTCCCACTCACAAAAAAGCGACTTGGGAAATGGAGCTCAGGGGCACTGCACTTCCCAAACCTGCAGAGTTCTAAACGATAACTATCGCCCCAAAATATATTGAGGTCAGGCTACGAAGAGGCGCTGAACGCAAGGCAGAACTGCAGGAAACGGATGTCAACGGGTACATCGGAATGGCCCCGATAGCACATGAAAAGCGCCAGAACGTGGACAATGATGCGGTTGGCCAAAAAGGGCGTATGCGTTTTTTCCTGAATATATTCAGGAAAAAACGCATACGCCCTTTTTGGCCAACCAAGCAACCTGGGAGAGCAAATCAGCACTACAAAGAAATCTCTCGCCCCCCCCGGGGCAAAAGGGCCAGGCGAAAAAAGTCTAAAAACCAGAAAGGCAGGACAGCCCACGGAGTCAAGGGAGCCTTGTTAAGCTGATGGGCGGGATGTCAATGGCCAACAGCCAATCTTCACAAGTGTATCCTCTTTCCCAAACCATGGAAAACACAGAACCACAGAGCATAGGGCACTTCCACACATGGGCGTTGACCTTGGGAAAATGAAAAAATCAACCAGACACAGGGACCCCAAAGTTGAGGGCTGCTGTCTTGACAAGAACCTCCACTCCGGTACACGTTTCATATCCCAGGAAAGAGCCAAGTGGACAAAGACGAGTGGACAAGTGGACAAAGACAAGTGGACAAGTGGACAAGTGGTGCTACGTAGGTCCAATGGAGTGTCACTCAGCCATGAAATCCACGTCATGAGGCTGGTAGCAGCATCCTGAGTGGATTTAGGTACGATCATCCTCAGTGAAATAGGTCCCACAAAAAAAGAAACTTATGATATCACTTATCGAGGGAATGTAAAAATCGCTCCCCATGCACTGAATCCCCAAACAGAACAGAGTCACGCTTTTAGAAAACACACTTATGCCTGCTTCAGGGGAAAGGTGAGGTGGGGTGACGCATAAAACTCGAGTTTGAAATGAGCACAGATACCCTTCCGAAAACCGAATATGGAATGGACACGACCTACTCTTTGCTCAATCAACTGGACTCACCAGACCCTGTTCATCGCACAAGTATCTATCCGACTAGTAAGCATCTTAAAAGCTAAGTCTTGATATCTCTGTGTAAGTGCATCAAGTGTGTGTAAAGCGGCCTAAAACCAGCAGGGAAAATCAGCTCAGACCCATTCTGAGGATACATTTCCAACATAAAGAAGAAACAAGCAGGGCAAAACAGAGAGAAATTCTTCCAAAATGCGTTCAGGGACTGGCATGCAACCAGGATTGACCACATCTACAGCCCCAGCGGCAGAAGACATAAGGCTGGACACTCTTGGGGCTGAGACGATTGGTGAGGTTGGGAAAGCAAATGCAGACCCTTGAAAGGAATCCTGCGTGCTCCCCATTCCATGGGTCCCAACTCTCCAGGTTCAACGCAATCTTCCGGCAGCGAAAGCACTCATTGAAAACCCAGCGGATGCTACACCGTGGGATCGGTAAAGCTTTCTGAAACTCACCTCAGTTTTCATCTCCTGGTGCTCGTGTTCTCCATTCAGGCCCCCTTACTAACAATCTCCCCACTTGGAGACTCGGCGCCTTTCCATGCCTCTTTCGTACCGTCTGCAATTTGTCCGCAGGATGAACTGCAAGAGGGGGAACCAATGAGAGACTCGCTGGAGGTGTTTGGTCGGGCACATGTCACTCTCATTTCCCATCACGAAGAAGAATTCACCAGAGGTTCAGCCTGCCACCCCGGATCGACAGTAGGGCGTGAAGCCATCCAGCCGTGTTGCGTCCCACTCACAAAAAAGCGACTTGGGAAATGGAGCTCAGGGGCACTGCACTTCCCAAACCTGCAGAGTTCTAAACGATAACTATCGCCCCAAAATATATTGAGGTCAGGCTACGAAGAGGCGCTGAACGCAAGGCAGAACTGCAGGAAACGGATGTCAACGGGTACATCGGAATGGCCCCGATAGCACATGAAAAGCGCCAGAACGTGGACAATGATGCGGTTGGCCAAAAAGGGCGTATGCGTTTTTTCCTGAATATATTCAGGAAAAAACGCATACGCCCTTTTTGGCCAACCAAGCAACCTGGGAGAGCAAATCAGCACTACAAAGAAATCTCTCGCCCCCCCCGGGGCAAAAGGGCCAGGCGAAAAAAGTCTAAAAACCAGAAAGGCAGGACAGCCCACGGAGTCAACGGAGCCTTGTTAAGCTGATGGGCGGGATGTCAATGGCCAACAGCCAATCTTCACAAGTGTATCCTCTTTCCCAAACCATGGAAAACACAGAACCACAGAGCATAGGGCACTTCCACACATGGGCGTTGACCTTGGGAAAATGAAAAAATCAACCAGACACAGGGACCCCAAAGTTGAGGGCTGCTGTCTTGACAAGAACCTCCACTCCGGTACACGTTTCATATCCCAGGAAAGAGCCAAGTGGACAAAGACGAGTGGACAAGTGGACAAAGGCAAGTGGACAAGTGGACAAGTGGTGCTACGTAGGTCCAATGGAGTGTCACTCAGCCATGAAATCCACGTCATGAGGCTGGTAGCAGCATCCTGAGTGGATTTAGGTACGATCATCCTCAGTGAAATAAGTCCCACAAAAAAAGAAACTTATGATATCACTTATCGAGGGAATGTAAAAATCGCTCCCCATGCACTGAATCCCCAAACAGAACAGAGTCACGCTTTTAGAAAACACACTTATGCCTGCTTCAGGGGAAAGGTGAGGTGGGGTGACGCATAAAACTCGAGTTTGAAATGAGCACAGATACCCTTCCGAAAACCGAATATGGAATGGACACGACCTACTCCTTGCTCAATCAACTGGACTCACCAGACCCTGTTCATCGCACAAGTATCTATCCGACTAGTAAGCATCTTAAAAGCTAAGTCTTGATATCTCTGTGTAAGTGCATCAAGTGTGTGTAAAGCGGCCTAAAACCAGCAGGGAAAATCAGCTCAGACCCATTCTGAGGATACATTTCCAACATAAAGAAGAAACAAGCAGGGCAAAACAGAGAGAAATTCTTCCAAAACGCGTTCAGGGACTGGCATGCAACCAGGATTGACCACATCTACAGCCCCAGCGGCAGAAGACATAAGGCTGGACACTCTTGGGGCTGAGACGATTGGTGAGGTTGGGAAAGCAAATGCAGACCCTTGAAAGGAATCCTGCGTGCTCCCCATTCCATGGGTCCCAACTCTCCAGGTTCAACGCAATCTTCCGACAGCGAAAGCACTCATTGGAAACCCAGCGGATGCTACACCGTGGGATCGGGAAAGCTTTCTGAAACTCACCTCAGTTTTCATCTCCTGGTGCTCGTGTTCTCCATTCAGGCCCCCTTACTAACAATCTCCCCACTTGGAGACTCGGCGCCTTTCCATGCCTCTTTCGTACCGTCTGCAATTTGTCCGCAGGATGAACTGCAAGAGGGGGAACCAATGAGAGACTCGCTGGAGGTGTTTGGTCGGGCACATGTCACTCTCATTTCCCATCACGAAGAAGAATTCACCAGCGGTTCAGCCTGCCACCCCGGATCGACAATAGGGCGTGAAGCCATCCAGCCGTGTTGCGTCCCACTCACAAAAAAGCGACTTGGGAAATGGAGCTCAGGGACACTGCACTTCCCAAACCTGCAGAGTTCTAAACGATAACTATCGCCCCAAAATATATTGAGGTCAGGCTACGAAGAGGCGCTGAACGCAAGGCAGAACTGCAGGAAACGGATGTCAACGGGTACATCGGAATGGCCCCGATAGCACATGAAAAGCGCCAGAACGTGGACAATGATGCGGTTGGCCAAAAAGGGCGTATGCGTTTTTTCCTGAATATATTCAGGAAAAAACGCATACGCCCTTTTTGGCCAACCAAGCAACCTGGGAGAGCAAATCAGCACTACAAAGAAATCTCTCGCCCCCCCCCGGGGCAAAAGGGCCAGGCGAAAAAAGTCTAAAAACCAGAAAGGCAGGACAGCCCACGGAGTCAAGGGAGCCTTGTTAAGCTGATGGGCGGGATGTCAATGGCCAACAGCCAATCTTCACAAGTGTATCCTCTTTCCCAAACCATGGAAAACACAGAACCACAGAGCATAGGGCACTTCCACACATGGGCGTTGACCTTGGGAAAATGAAAAAATCAACCAGACACAGGGACCCCAAAGTTGAGGGCTGCTGTCTTGACAAGAACCTCCACTCCGGTACACGTTTCATATCCCAGGAAAGAGCCAAGTGGACAAAGACGAGTGGACAAGTGGACAAAGACAAGTGGACAAGTGGACAAGTGGTGCTACGTAGGTCCAATGGAGTGTCACTCAGCCATGAAATCCACGTCATGAGGCTGGTAGCAGCATCCTGAGTGGATTTAGGTACGATCATCCTCAGTGAAATAAGTCCCACAAAAAAAGAAACTTATGATATCACTTATCGAGGGAATGTAAAAATCGCTCCCCATGCACTGAATCCCCAAACAGAACAGAGTCACGCTTTTAGAAAACACACTTATGCCTGCTTCAGGGGAAAGGTGAGGTGGGGTGACGCATAAAACTCGAGTTTGAAATGAGCACAGATACCCTTCCGAAAACCGAATATGGAATGGACACGACCTACTCCTTGCTCAATCAACTGGACTCACCAGACCCTGTTCATCGCACAAGTATCTATCCGACTAGTAAGCATCTTAAAAGCTAAGTCTTGATATCTCTGTGTAAGTGCATCAAGTGTGTGTAAAGCGGCCTAAAACCAGCAGGGAAAATCAGCTCAGACCCATTCTGAGGATACATTTCCAAAATAAAGAAGAAACAAGCAGGGCAAAACAGAGAGAAATTCTTCCAAAATGCGTTCAGGGACTGGCATGCAACCAGGATTGACCACATCTACAGCCCCAGCGGCAGAAGACATAAGGCTGGACACTCTTGGGGCTGAGACGATTGGTGAGGTTGGGAAAGCAAATGCAGACCCTTGAAAGGAATCCTGCGTGCTCCCCATTCCATGGGTCCCAACTCTCCAGGTTCAACGCAATCTTCCGGCAGCGAAAGCACTCATTGGAAACCCAGCGGATGCTACACCGTGGGATCGGGAAAGCTTTCTGAAACTCACCTCAGTTTTCATCTCCTGGTGCTCGTGTTCTCCATTCAGGCCCCCTTACTAACAATCTCCCCACTTGGAGACTCGGCGCCTTTCCATGCCTCTTTCGTACCGTCTGCAATTTGTCCGCAGGATGAACTGCAAGAGGGGGAACCAATGAGAGACTCGCTGGAGGTGTTTGGTCGGGCACATGTCACTCTCATTTCCCATCACGAAGAAGAATTCACCAGCGGTTCAGCCTGCCACCCCGGATCGACAATAGGGCGTGAAGCCATCCAGCCGTGTTGCGTCCCACTCACAAAAAAAGCGACTTGGGAAATGGAGCTCAGGGGCACTGCACTTCCCAAACCTGCAGAGTTCTAAACGATAACTATCGCCCCAAAATATATTGAGGTCAGGCTACGAAGAGGCGCTGAACGCAAGGCAGAACTGCAGGAAACGGATGTCAACGGGTACATCGGAATGGCCCCGATAGCACATGAAAAGCGCCAGAACGTGGACAATGATGCGGTTGGCCAAAAAGGGCGTATGCGTTTTTTCCTGAATATATTCAGGAAAAAACGCATACGCCCTTTTTGGCCAACCAAGCAACCTGGGAGAGCAAATCAGCACTACAAAGAAATCTCTCGCCCCCCCCCCAGGGCAAAAGGGCCAGGCGAAAAAAGTCTAAAAACCAGAAAGGCAGGACAGCCCACGGAGTCAAGGGAGCCTTGTTAAGCTGATGGGCGGGATGTCAATGGCCAACAGCCAATCTTCACAAGTGTATCCTCTTTCCCAAACCATGGAAAACACAGAACCACAGAGCATAGGGCACTTCCACACATGGGCGTTGACCTTGGGAAAATGAAAAAATCAACCAGACACAGGGACCCCAAAGTTGAGGGCTGCTGTCTTGACAAGAACCTCCACTCCGGTACACGTTTCATATCCCAGGAAAGAGCCAAGTGGACAAAGACGAGTGGACAAGTGGACAAAGACAAGTGGACAAGTGGACAAGTGGTGCTACGTAGGTCCAATGGAGTGTCACTCAGCCATGAAATCCACGTCATGAGGCTGGTAGCAGCATCCTGAGTGGATTTAGGTACGATCATCCTCAGTGAAATAAGTCCCACAAAAAAAGAAACTTATGATATCACTTATCGAGGGAATGTAAAAATCGCTCCCCATGCACTGAATCCCCAAACAGAACAGAGTCACGCTTTTAGAAAACACACTTATGCCTGCTTCAGGGGAAAGGTGAGGTGGGGTGACGCATAAAACTCGAGTTTGAAATGAGCACAGATACCCTTCCGAAAACCGAATATGGAATGGACACGACCTACTCCTTGCTCAATCAACTGGACTCACCAGACCCTGTTCATCGCACAAGTATCTATCCGACTAGTAAGCATCTTAAAAGCTAAGTCTTGATATCTCTGTGTAAGTGCATCAAGTGTGTGTAAAGCGGCCTAAAACCAGCAGGGAAAATCAGCTCAGACCCATTCTGAGGATACATTTCCAACATAAAGAAGAAACAAGCAGGGCAAAACAGAGAGAAATTCTTCCAAAATGCGTTCAGGGACTGGCATGCAACCAGGATTGACCACATCTACAGCCCCAGCGGCAGAAGACATAAGGCTGGACACTCTTGGGGCTGAGACGATTGGTGAGGTTGGGAAAGCAAATGCAGACCCTTGAAAGGAATCCTGCGTGCTCCCCATTCCATGGGTCCCAACTCTCCAGGTTCAACGCAATCTTCCGACAGCGAAAGCACTCATTGGAAACCCAGCGGATGCTACACCGTGGGATCGGGAAAGCTTTCTGAAACTCACCTCAGTTTTCATCTCCTGGTGCTCGTGTTCTCCATTCAGGCCCCCTTACTAACAATCTCCCCACTTGGAGACTCGGCGCCTTTCCATGCCTCTTTCGTACCGTCTGCAATTTGTCCGCAGGATGAACTGAAAGAGGGGGAACCAATGAGAGATTCGCTGGAGGTGTTTGGTCGGGCACATGTCACTCTCATTTCCCATCACGAAGAAGAATTCACCAGCGGTTCAGCCTGCCACCCCGGATCGACAATAGGGCGTGAAGCCATCCAGCCGTGTTGCGTCCCACTCACAAAAAAGCGACTTGGGAAATGGAGCTCAGGGGCACTGCACTTCCCAAACCTGCAGAGTTCTAAACGATAACTATCGCCCCAAAATATATTGAGGTCAGGCTACGAAGAGGCGCTGAACGCAAGGCAGAACTGCAGGAAACGGATGTCAACGGGTACATCGGAATGGCCCCGATAGCACATGAAAAGCGCCAGAACGTGGACAATGATGCGGTTGGCCAAAAGGGGCGTATGCGTTTTTTCCTGAATATATTCAGGAAAAAACGCATACGCCCTTTTTGGCCAACCAAGCAACCTGGGAGAGCAAATCAGCACTACAAAGAAATCTCTCGCCCCCCCCCCGGGGCAAAAGGGCCAGGCAAAAAAAGTCTAAAAACCAGAAAGGCAGGACAGCCCACGGAGTCAAGGGAGCCTTGTTAAGCTGATGGGCGGGATGTCAATGGCCAACAGCCAATCTTCACAAGTGTATCCTCTTTCCCAAACCATGTAAAACACAGAACCACAGAGCATAGGGCACTTCCACACATGGGCGTTGACCTTGGGAAAATGAAAAAATCAACCAGACACAGGGACCCCAAAGTTGAGGGCTGCTGTCTTGACAAGAACCTCCACTCCGGTACACGTTTCATATCCCAGGAAAGAGCCAAGTGGACAAAGACGAGTGGACAAGTGGACAAAGACAAGTGGACAAGTGGACAAGTGGTGCTACGTAGGTCCAATGGAGTGTCACTCAGCCATGAAATCCACGTCATGAGGCTGGTAGCAGCATCCTGAGTGGATTTAGGTACGATCATCCTCAGTGAAATAAGTCCCACAAAAAAAGAAACTTATGATATCACTTATCGAGGGAATGTAAAAATCGCTCCCCATGCACTGAATCCCCAAACAGAACAGAGTCACGCTTTTAGAAAACACACTTATGCCTGCTTCAGGGGAAAGGTGAGGTGGGGTGACGCATAAAACTCGAGTTTGAAATGAGCACAGATACCCTTCCGAAAACCGAATATGGAATGGACACGACCTACTCCTTGCTCAATCAACTGGACTCACCAGACCCTGTTCATCGCACAAGTATCTATCCGACTAGTAAGCATCTTAAAAGCTAAGTCTTGATATCTCTGTGTAAGTGCATCAAGTGTGTGTAAAGCGGCCTAAAACCAGCAGGGAAAATCAGCTCAGACCCATTCTGAGGATACATTTCCAACATAAAGAAGAAACAAGCAGGGCAAAACAGAGAGAAATTCTTCCAAAATGCGTTCAGGGACTGGCATGCAACCAGGATTGACCACATCTACAGCCCCAGCGGCAGAAGACATAAGGCTGGACACTCTTGGGGCTGAGATGATTCGTGAGGTTGGGAAAGCAAATGCAGACCCTTGAGAGGAATCCTGCGTGCTCCCCATTCCATGGGTCCCAACTCTCCAGGTTCAACGCAATCTTCCGGCAGCGAAAGCACTCATTGGAAAACCAGCGGATGCTACACCGTGGAATCGGGAAAGCTTTCTGAAACTCACCTCAGTTTTCATCTCCTGGTGCTCGTGTTCTCCATTCAGGCCCCCTTACTAACAATCTCCCCACTTGGAGACTCGGCGCCTTTCCATGCCTCTTTCGTACCGTCTGCAATTTGTCCGCAGGATGAACTGCAAGAGGGGGAACCAATGAGAGACTCGCTGGAGGTGTTTGGTCGGGCACATGTCACTCTCATTTCCCATCACGAAGAAGAATTCACCAGCGGTTCAGCCTGCCACCCCGGATCGACAATAGGGCGAGAAGCCATCCAGCCGTGTTGCGTCCCACTCACAAAAAAGCGACTTGGGAAATGGAGCTCAGGGGCACTGCACTTCCCAAACCTGCAGAGTTCTAAACGATAACTATCGCCCCAAAATATATTGAGGTCAGGCTACGAAGAGGCGCTGAACGCAAGGCAGAACTGCAGGAAACGGATGTCAACGGGTACATCGGAATGGCCCCGATAGCACATGAAAAGCGCCAGAACGTGGACAATGATGCGGTTGGCCAAAAAGGGCGTATGCGTTTTTTCCTGAATATATTCAGGAAAAAACGCATACGCCCTTTTTGGCCAACCAAGCAACCTGGGAGAGCAAATCAGCACTACAAAGAAATCTCTCGCCGCCCCCCGCGGCAAAAGGGCCAGGCGAAAAAAGTCTAAAAACCAGAAAGGCAGGACAGCCCACGGAGTCAAGGGAGCCTTGTTAAGCTGATGGGCGGGATGTCAATGGCCAACAGCCAATCTTCACAAGTGTATCCTCTTTCCCAAACCATGGAAAACACAGAACCACAGAGCATAGGGCACTTCCACACATGGGCGTTGACCTTGGGAAAATGAAAAAATCAACCAGACACAGGGACCCCAAAGTTGAGGGCTGCTGTCTTGACAAGAACCTCCACTCCGGTACACGTTTCATATCCCAGGAAAGAGCCAAGTGGACAAAGACGAGTGGACAAGTGGACAAAGACAAGTGGACAAGTGGACAAGTGGTGCTACGTAGGTCCAATGGAGTGTCACTCAGCCATGAAATCCACGTCATGAGGCTGGTAGCAGCATCCTGAGTGGATTTAGGTACGATCATCCTCAGTGAAATAAGTCCCACAAAAAAAGAAACTTATGATATCACTTATCGAGGGAATGTAAAAATCGCTCCCCATGCACTGAATCCCCAAACAGAACAGAGTCACGCTTTTAGAAAACACACTTATGCCTGCTTCAGGGGAAAGGTGAGGTGGGGTGACGCATAAAACTCGAGTTTGAAATGAGCACAGATACCCTTCCGAAAACCGAATATGGAATGGACACGACCTACTCCTTGCTCAATCAACTGGACTCACCAGACCCTGTTCATCGCACAAGTATCTATCCGACTAGTAAGCATCTTAAAAGCTAAGTCTTGATATCTCTGTGTAAGTGCATCAAGTGTGTGTAAAGCGGCCTAAAACCAGCAGGGAAAATCAGCTCAGACCCATTCTGAGGATACATTTCCAACATAAAGAAGAAACAAGCAGGGCAAAACAGAGAGAAATTCTTCCAAAATGCGTTCAGGGACTGGCATGCAACCAGGATTGACCACATCTACAGCCCCAGCGGCAGAAGACATAAGGCTGGACACTCTTGGGGCTGAGACGATTGGTGAGGTTGGGAAAGCAAATGCAGACCCTTGAAAGGAATCCTGCGTGCTCCCCATTCCATGGGTCCCAACTCTCCAGGTTCAACGCAATCTTCCGGCAGCGAAAGCACTCATTGGAAACCCAGCGGATGCTACACCGTGGGATCGGGAAAGCTTTCTGAAACTCACCTCAGTTTTCATCTCCTGGTGCTCGTGTTCTCCATTCAGGCCCCCTTACTAACAATCTCCCCACTTGGAGACTCGGCGCCTTTCCATGCCTCTTTCGTACCGTCTGCAATTTGTCCGCAGGATGAACTGCAAGAGGGGGAACCAATGAGAGACTCGCTGGAGGTGTTTGGTCGGGCACATGTCACTCTCATTTCCCATCACGAAGAAGAATTCACCAGAGGTTCAGCCTGCCACCGCGGATCGACAATAGGGCGTGAAGCCATCCAGCCGTGTTGCGTCCCACTCACAAAAAAGCGACTTGGGAAATGGAGCTCAGGGGCACTGCACTTCCCAAACCTGCAGAGTTCTAAACGATAACTATCGCCCCAAAATATATTGAGGTCAGGCTACGAAGAGGCGCTGAACGCAAGGCAGAACTGCAGGAAACGGATGTCAACGGGTACATCGGAATGGCCCCGATAGCACATGAAAAGCGCCAGAACGTGGACAATGATGCGGTTGGCCAAAAAGGGCGTATGCGTTTTTTCCTGAATATATTCAGGAAAAAACGCATACGCCCTTTTTGGCCAACCAAGCAACCTGGGAGAGCAAATCAGCACTACAAAGAAATCTCTCGCCCCCCCCCCCCAGGGCAAAAGGGCCAGGCGAAAAAAGTCTAAAAACCAGAAAGGCAGGACAGCCCACGGAGTCAAGGGAGCCTTGTTAAGCTGATGGGCGGGATGTCAATGGCCAACAGCCAATCTTCACAAGTGTATCCTCTTTCCCAAACCATGGAAAACACAGAACCACAGAGCATAGGGCACTTCCACACATGGGCGTTGACCTTTGGAAAATGAAAAAATCAACCAGACACAGGGACCCCAAAGTTGAGGGCTGCTGTCTTGACAAGAACCTCCACTCCGGTACACGTTTCATATCCCAGGAAAGAGCCAAGTGGACAAAGACGAGTGGACAAGTGGACAAAGACAAGTGGACAAGTGGACAAGTGGTGCTACGTAGGTCCAATGGAGTGTCACTCAGCCATGAAATCCACGTCATGAGGCTGGTAGCAGCATCCTGAGTGGATTTAGGTACGATCATCCTCAGTGAAATAGGTCCCACAAAAAAAGAAACTTATGATATCACTTATCGAGGGAATGTAAAAATCGCTCCCCATGCACTGAATCCCCAAACAGAACAGAGTCACGCTTTTAGAAAACACACTTATGCCTGCTTCAGGGGAAAGGTGAGGTGGGGTGACGCATAAAACTCGAGTTTGAAATGAGCACAGATACCCTTCCGAAAACCGAATATGGAATGGACACGACCTACTCCTTGCTCAATCAACTGGACTCACCAGACCCTGTTCATCGCACAAGTATCTATCCGACTAGTAAGCATCTTAAAAGCTAAGTCTTGATATCTCTGTGTAAGTGCATCAAGTGTGTGTAAAGCGGCCTAAAACCAGCAGGGAAAATCAGCTCAGACCCATTCTGAGGATACATTTCCAACATAAAGAAGAAACAAGCAGGGCAAAACAGAGAGAAATTCTTCCAAAATGCGTTCAGGGACTGGCATGCAACCAGGATTGACCACATCTACAGCCCCAGCGGCAGAAGACATAAGGCTGGACACTCTTGGGGCTGAGACGATTGGTGAGGTTGGGAAAGCAAATGCAGACCCTTGAAAGGAATCCTGCGTGCTCCCCATTCCATGGGTCCCAACTCTCCAGGTTCAACGCAATCTTCCGGCAGCGAAAGCACTCATTGGAAACCCAGCGGATGCTACACCGTGGGATCGGGAAAGCTTTCTGAAACTCACCTCAGTTTTCATCTCCTGGTGCTCGTGTTCTCCATTCAGGCCCCCTTACTAACAATCTCCCCACTTGGAGACTCGGCGCCTTTCCATGCCTCTTTCGTACCGTCTGCAATTTGTCCGCAGGATGAACTGCAAGAGGGGGAACCAATGAGAGACTCGCTGGAGGTGTTTGGTCGGGCACATGTCACTCTCATTTCCCATCACGAAGAAGAATTCACCAGAGGTTCAGCCTGCCACCCCGGATCGACAATAGGGCGTGAAGCCATCCAGCCGTGTTGCGTCCCACTCACAAAAAAGCGACTTGGGAAATGGAGCTCAGGGGCACTGCACTTCCCAAACCTGCAGAGTTCTAAACGATAACTATCGCCCCAAAATATATTGAGGTCAGGCTACGAAGAGGCGCTGAACGCAAGGCAGAACTGCAGGAAACGGATGTCAACGGGTACATCGGAATGGCCCCGATAGCACATGAAAAGCGCCAGAACGTGGACAATGATGCGGTTGGCCAAAAAGGGCGTATGCGTTTTTTCCTGAATATATTCAGGAAAAAACGCATACGCCCTTTTTGGCCAACCAAGCAACCTGTGAGAGCAAATCAGCACTACAAAGAAATCTCTCGCCCCCCCCCCCCCAGGGCAAAAGGGCCAGGCGAAAAAAGTCTAAAAACCAGAAAGGCAGGACAGCCCACGGAGTCAAGGGAGCCTTGTTAAGCTGATGGGCGGGATGTCAATGGCCAACAGCCAATCTTCACAAGTGTATCCTCTTTCCCAAACCATGGAAAACACAGAACCACAGAGCATAGGGCACTTCCACACATGGGCGTTGACCTTGGGAAAATGAAAAAATCAACCAGACACAGGGACCCCAAAGTTGAGGGCTGCTGTCTTGACAAGAACCTCCACTCCGGTACACGTTTCATATCCCAGGAAAGAGCCAAGTGGACAAAGACGAGTGGACAAGTCGACAAAGACAAGTGGACAAGTGGACAAGTGGTGCTACGTAGGTCCAATGGAGTGTCACTCATCCATGAAATCCACGTCATGAGGCTGGTAGCAGCATCCTGACTGGATTTAGGTACGATCATCCTCAGTGAAATAGGTCCCACAAAAAAAGAAACTTATGATATCACTTATCAAGGGAATGTAAAAATCGCTCCCCATGCACTGAATCCCCAAACAGAACAGAGTCACGCTTTAAGAAAACACACTTATGCCTGCTTCAGGGGAAAGGTGAGGTGGGGTGACGCATAAAACTCGAGTTTGAAATGAGCACAGATACCCTTCCGAAAACCGAATATGGAATGGACACGACCTACTCCTTGCTCAATCAACTGGACTCACCAGACCCTGTTCATCGCACAAGTATCTATCCGACTAGTAAGCATCTTAAAAGCTAAGTCTTGATATCTCTGTGTAAGTGCATCAAGTGTGTGTAAAGCGGCCTAAAACCGGCAGGGAAAATCAGCTCAGACCCATTCTGAGGATACATTTCCAACATAAAGAAGAAACAAGCAGGGCAAAACAGAGAGAAATTCTTCCAAAATGCGTTCAGGGACTGGCATGCAACCAGGATTGACCACATCTACAGCCCCAGCGGCAGAAGACATAAGGCTGGACACTCTTGGGGCTGAGACGATTGGTGAGGTTGGGAAAGCAAATGCAGACCCTTGAAAGGAATCCTGCGTGCTCCCCATTCCATGGGTCCCAACTCTCCAGGTTCAACGCAATCTTCCGACAGCGAAAGCACTCATTGGAAACCCAGCGGATGCTACACCGTGGGATCGGGAAAGCTTTCTGAAACTCACCTCAGTTTTCATCTCCTGGTGCTCGTGTTCTCCATTCAGGCCCCCTTACTAACAATCTCCCCACTTGGAGACTCGGCGCCTTTCCATGCCTCTTTCGTACCGTCTGCAATTTGTCCGCAGGATGAACTGCAAGAGGGGGAACCAATGAGAGATTCGCTGGAGGTGTTTGGTCGGGCACATGTCACTCTCATTTCCCATCACGAAGAAGAATTCACCAGAGGTTCAGCCTGCCACCCCGGATCGACAATAGGGCGTGAAGCCATCCAGCCGTGTTGCGTCCCACTCACAAAAAAGCGACTTGGGAAATGGAGCTCAGGGGCACTGCACTTCCCAAACCTGCAGAGTTCTAAACGATAACTATCGCCCCAAAATATATTGAGGTCAGGCTACGAAGAGGCGCTGAACGCAAGGCAGAACTGCAGGAAACGGATGTCAACGGGTACATCGGAATGGCCCCGATAGCACATGAAAAGCGCCAGAACGTGGACAATGATGCGGTTGGCCAAAAAGGGCG
>NW_026711924.1:0-26012 GCF_026419965.1 Kogia breviceps
AACAAATGGGTAATTTCAAATACCCATAAAACTTCTCTATTAATTCAGTCCCAAAGAAAATATCAACATATTCTAAAACATAGAGTTCATGCAGGCCATTTCTCTGATATTGGTGCAATAAAGTTTGTCATTGACATAAAAATGTAGCAGAAAATAAAATATTTTTTAAATTAATTAATTAATTTTATTTTTGGCTGCGTTGGGTCTTCGTTGCGGTGTGGGGGCTGCTCTTCGTTGCAGTGTGTGGGCTTCTCGTTGCAGAGCACGGGCTCTAAGTGCACGGGCTTCAGTAGTTGTGACACACAGTCTCAGTAGTTGTGGCGCATGGGCTTCGTTGCTCCGCAGCATGTGAGATCTTCCCAGACCAGGGCTCTAACCTGTGTCCCCTGCATTGGCAGGTGGATTCTTAACCACTGCACCACCAGAGAAGTCCCAAATAAAATATCTATACTTGACAAAATTTAAAACAATCCTTGCTCTAATTCTTGGGGATTTATTGGCAACTGAGTGAGATTAATTACTATTTGCTAGAGAAAACAAAAACAAATATATGTTTTAAATGAGAGGTTTATAATATCTGAAGAAAAATATCCACTTGCATACATATTGGAGAAATAAATAATTAAATAAACATTAATTTAATGAGTAAAAACTAATTTAAAATCAAGGTGCTTTGAAAAAATTTTCTCTGTATTTTCCCCTATATTTCTTATCTATATTTTACAATTAGTCAAATATCAATACATATTTTACCAATTGTGAACTGTATTTTAATGTAGTAGCTAAGTCAAAAGTGAATCACTGGTCCAGCAAGGGCATATATTTGCATGAAGATCATTTCAATATGGAAACTCCATTTGGATTTGTCTTTAAAGTTGTATGGGTTAAAAAAAAAATCACATATGAGGGACTTCCCTGGCGGTCCATTGGTTAAGACTCTGCACTTCCATTGCAGGGGGAGCAGGTTTGATCCCTGGTCGGGGAACTAAGATCCCACATGCCCCACAGTGTGGCCAAAGAAAAAAAATCACATATTTATCTTTTCAGAATATGTCACATATTTATACACTTCATTTCTTACATTTTTGAAAACTCTTGCTCCTCATCAAATGTTTTACATTTGAGAAATATAATTTTTCTTATTTCATGTTTTTACAGTGACACTTGGATCTTTTCAGCAAAGCCATTTAGGTAGTGATGAAATGTTAGAGAAAAGCATATCCTAGATTTTCTTTAAGTGGGCATCAAAACTCAGGGTATTATTTAAATTTATCAGCAGTACTCATGTATGTAAATTTTTCTTTTTAAGCATTACTTTTTAAAAAAAATTATTTATTTATTTTTGGCTGCATTGTGTCTTTGTTGCTGTGCACAGGCTTTCTCTAGTTGTGGCCAGCGGGGGCTACTTTTCGTTGCTGTGCGCAGACTTCTCATTGCAGTGGCTTCTCTTGTTGCAGACCATGGGATCTAGGCGTGCAGCCTTCAGTAGGTGTGGCACGCAGGCTCAGTGGTTGTGCCTCGCAGGCTCTAGAGCACAGGCTCAGTAGTTGTGGCGCACGGGCCTAGTTGCTCTGCGGCATGTGGGATTTTCCCGGACCAGGGCTTGAACCTGTGTCCCCTGCATTGGCAGGTGGATTCTTAACCACTGCGCCACCAGGGAAGTCCTGTAAATTGTTGATGTACCTTTCAAAAGCTCATTGAGACTATGGAAAATTTGTTGTGTTATTCAGGATATTAGCATTGTACAAAATTTAAGACAATTTATTTTAAAGTAGTTTTCCACTGTCTCTGGAAAGAACAACATGTTTTAAGCATAAGCAAGTATTCTTTGTTTTATTTAGAGTGTCTCATGTTTTATTTCAGTGTATTCCTAAGAGCAATATCATGAAGCAGATTACATTATGTTATTTTTCTTATCATGTGGAAATGAATTGCATGAGGGTCTTTAGTGTATGATGTACGTAATGTAACACATAGTCTGATGTACGCAATGTAACACATATTCTAATGTACTGCACATGAAGCTTGTATGGTAATGTATCATAAATATGACTCAAATTAATATATTAGCCATGATAAACAAGTATTTAACAGTTTTATTTGCTTCTTAGAATTTTGAAGCACTTTGGGTAAGTAATTTGAATGGCCCTACTTTCTCAAATAGCTCTTTAAGAAATTTTCAGGTATGGGCGTTCCCTGGTGGTCTAGTGATTAGGATTCGGTGCTTTCACTGCGTGGCCCAGGTTCAATCCCTGGTCGGGGAACTGAGATCCTGCAAGCCACGTGGCACAGCCAAAAAAGGAAAATAAGGAAAGAAATTGTAAGGTATGCTGAGTTTTTCTCCCTTAAAACAAATTTATTTAGCAAACAGGAGCATTCAGAATAATCTGACTAGTAGATGTTTCAACAATTAGTTTTAGGTGTTTGTTGCTGTGATAATAGCAGCTTACCCAATATTTTTCTTTACTCCTTCCTGTTCTTTTAGTGTACTATGAGGTATACTTGCAGCTGCTCTGGATGTGATTAAATACAGTTCATCATGAAGGAATAGGTGTTTTTATTTATTTATTTATTTATTTATTTCCACTTATCATAGTACTCCACACTTGGGAAAGACTAGTTTTTCAGTAAAGAGAAAGTTAAAATAATTTTTCAGAAAATTACAAAGGTATACTACAATATCTTGTTGCTCCAGTGAAATATGACTAATTGAGTAACTTAATAACACTATTATAAGAGAAAAAGACAGAAAATGTTTGTTGTGTGTGTATATATATATATATATATATGGTATGTGTGTATATCCTATGCCATCTATTGTTAATTACTTTTAATAGTAGTGTCCTGTCTCTCAACATGTCTTGCACCCAACACACCTAGGACCTGGCATACTCCCATCTGAGACAGTGGCCATTGTGGCATTGACTCCCAGCAAAAGTGTTGTGAGGGAGTACCTCCCAATAGATTATATTGGAATTTTGGGGGTAGGATGGGACATTGTATATTTAAAGGTCTGTGATGAACAACTCTTTGCCATATACAGCCTTAGAATCATTGCCATAATACTTCCTCACTGGGAATGAGGGAAGAATTTTTAAATTACTAAACCTGAAGAGAAGTGTAAAACCTAAACTCGGAAGAGTGCCTGTGTGACACTCAGAGAACACAAATGAATAGACATCTTCTGTCTGAATAAACAGAGAACTATTAAAACCTCGATTTAAAGTCAAATATTTATTGAACACCTACTGTGGTACTAACAGCAGTTAATATTTGAATAATGCTTTCTAGTCTGTAAAGCTCTTTTACATTAAATATTAACTCACTTAATTCTTACCATAACCCTTTGAGATAATTAAGGCAAGTATTCTTATCTCCTTTTTTGCAAATGAAGAAATTAAAGTTTAGATAAGTTAAATGGCTTGTCCAAGGTACAAGATCTAGAAAGTAACTAGCAGAGCCTATGCTAGGGGAAAAGTGTACATTGTCATAAGATGCACATTTCATCCAAGAGTGGCATGGATTTGTTCATCAAAATTTGTCTTAAAAATTAGAAAGAAGCTCTTTTAAAGTAAATAAAAGGAAATATGTCTTTATATAGTAATAGACTCCAATTACCCTTGTCAGTTACAGGTTCTCTCCTTTCCTGTCCCTTTCCAGTCCCTCCCATCTTTACACTTGCTTCTTCCTGCCTCTTCCTCCCCATTCTTCCCCTTCTTATCTCTTCCTTTTCCCTTCCTACCTGCTCCTCCCTACTTATCTCTCCCTCTCTTTTTTTTCTAATTGAAGTATTGTTGATTCACAATATTATATTAGTTTCAGGTGTACAGTATAGTGATTCAATATTTTTATAGATTATACTCCATTAAAAGTTATTACATGATAATGCCTATACTTCTCTGTGCTATACAATATATCCTTGTTGTTTATCTATTTTAATCTATTTTATACCTAGTAGTTTGTATCTCTTAGTCTCATATTCCTCATTTGCCTCTCCCTGCTTTCTTCTCCCTTTTGGTAACCACTAGTTTGTTTTCTATATCTGTGAGTCTGTTTCTGTTCAGAGCAGCACTGTTTACAGTAGCCAAGATATGGAAGCAACCCAAATGGATAAAGAAGATATGGGATATATATATATATATGTATAAACACACACTGTGGAATATTACTCAACCGTAAAAAAGAATGAATTCTGCCATTTACAGCAACATGAGTGTACCTAGAGAATATTAAGCTTAGTGAAATAAGTCAGACAGAGAAAAAGAAATACTAATGATTTCACTTATATGTGGAATCTAAAACGTACTGCAAATGAATGTATATGCAAAACAGACTCACAGTTAACTCTCCATCTTTTTCTCCAGTTACAGCTACATCGCTCTTCCTCTTTTCCCATCCTCACTCCTCTGTCTCCTCCACTCCAGCTCTCTCTCCTCCCTCCTGTATTCATTCCTTCTTTTTCTCTTCCCATATTTCTTCCTCTTCTCTTCTTTCCCTCTCCTTCCCTTTTCTCTCCTCATTCCACCTCCCAGTGGTTGGATTGAAATGAAATGGGTTTCAGAATTGTTTGGTCAGTGGTTTTTTCATTATTCTTAGGATCCCATGAATAGTGAGATATAGGCTAAATAGAATGGGCCTTGGGCCCTCTATTTTCCTCACTACAGCCTATGTAACTCAGCTTTTTTTTTTTTTAGTTCATATTAGCATTCTATGTCAGATTTCATTTAAAAGAAGAGTTTTGCTCCTCTAAAAGTTTGAAAACCAAAAATATGTTATAAATTTGTAATCAAGTAGAATTTTAGGGGTGTTAATTAATTTTTTGAGCTTGAAAGAGTGGAAAATTTGGCTTTTCCATGGCATAGTACTTTAGGATTTCTCTTACAGTCACTGCCAAGCTGAATTTTATGCTAGTCTGAACCAATACAACAGTTTTTGTAGTTTTTTTCCTAGTTAATACTACTAAAAACATAATCAGTACAGGACAATATTGTAAAAAGTAGTTTCTGATTTGAGACCACTGTAATATAATGAACCCAAGAACAGACCAAAACTCAACTTGATGTCATTTGTCCATGTTGATGGAACTATTCCATTTTTATATATACAGAATAGGGGTAAAATTGATAGAACCATTATGGAGGGTAATTTGGCAATATGAACAAAAACTTTAAAAATATTTTTGTTCTTTGACTTAGCTAACCCCTTCTGGAAATCTTTTTAAGGGGAAAAATTATTTTGAGCAGTATTACTCTTTTGTCTGCTCAGTATAATTTGATATGGTGAACTGCCTTTCTGTCATGACTGTTGCATGTGATTTTGGTGGACTTAGCAATCATATGACCCTATCACAAAAATGGAGGTGGGACCCAGCAGGGCCAATCAAAAGATTTCTGCCCTTGGGACACTGAGTAATACATGAATGGACTGTGACCCAAGCATTCTGAGTCTTTTTTTGTGAATTGAAAAGGACACTGAGAGAGAAGGGGTCACAAGCTGTAAAACTTACTTGTTTGGGGTCACCAGAGGCTACCTTTGCCATCATATGACTGAACTAACCCAGAAGAGAAGAAAAGTGGACCTGAGAAGTAGAGTGTCAGGTTCTTAAATTGACACTCCTGAGGACATCATAAGAATTCCAGTATCTGGCTATACCTGAAGCACCGTCACTAGTTTTTGATTACTGATTTAATCTCTTTACCTGTTGTATTTGCATCTGTTTCTTACTGAGTCTATTTTGGTAGCTTGTGTCTTTGTAGGAATTTTTCTATTTCATCTAAGTTATCTAATTTATTGATATACAGTTCTTCACAGTATTCCTTTACAATTATTTTTATTTCTGTTAGGTTGATAGTAACGTCCCCTCTTCCATTTCTGATTCTAGTAATTTGTTTCCTTTTTTATTTTTTGGTCCATCTAACTAAGGTTTTATCAATTTTATTCATCTTTTCAACAGATGCGCTTTTGGTTTTGATTTTGTTCATCTTTTCAATGAATGAGCTTGTTTGTTTTATTGACTTTATTGTTTTTCTGTATCATAATGTCTTCCTACTAATAGAGATACTCATTTTTAAATTAGTTTTACACAAGAGAACTTAAGATTTACCAAGTATTTTAAAATGTTACCTGAGTATTTATTTGTTGTATTAGATTCTCAGATGCTTAACACTAGAAATGATTTGAAAGAAGATGTCAAAAGTGATTCAGTGCTGCTTACCAGTGGAAAGTGTGATCTGAAAAAACAACACAGTGTCACTCAAGCCACTCAGACGAGCCCAGAGGTTCCTTGGCCTTCTCGGTCATTCAACTTTCCTGAGTGCTCCTTTGACTTTACTAGGGAACAGGTAATGGAAAAACTAGTTCATTCTCATTCAGTTTCAGCAATTAAAATAAATGTTAAATAGTTAAGACATTATTTACTTATTTAACATTTGTTGAGTGCTTGTTATATGCCAGGCACTGTGTTAGATGCTGTTGATACAGTGTTGAGCAAGGTATGGGCATTCCCAACCTTCACAGAGGTTGTAGTCATGGAAGATAATGGAGTAAATGTGGGACAGTGCCAGTTTCTGGAATCTATGAAGGCTTCTTGGAAGATATATTCATTTTGATGTCTTATTTTTAAGTTGCAAAAGTATTGTTATATTTCAGAACTTTGGAAAAATATTTTTAAACAACTCTAACATATTGTAACCTCCTACAGTGCTGTCAGTATTTTTAAATTTTTCCTCCCAGGCTCTTTCCATAATTTTTCTAAACAATTACTATTCTAGTGTATATAACTGTATTTTTTTTACTTAACATTGTTTTTTTATATTTTCCATATTGCTATGTATGCTTCATATATGTATTTTATTTGTTTTTTTAATTCAAGTATAGTCGATGCTTCATATTTATTGTAAGTGACAGATTAATATGGGTGTGGATGTATTGTCATTTCTAAAGGTTCCTCTTAACATTTGTTAATATTTGAGTTGCTTCTTAGTTTTTGCTGTTATAAAATTCTATCCAGCAGAATTTTAATTCTCTATGATAGAAACACAGAATGAGTTAAAAAAAATAAAAAAAAAAAAAAATAAAAAAAAAAAAAATAAACAAATTCATCTGTTTAAACAGGATTTGTTGGATGTCAACTCTAAGCTAAGGATATAGAATTGTAACAGTATACCACTCCCTATCTATTAAGAAACTCAAAGTTTAGTGGGAAAGACAGGAGCATGTAAATGGTAGTCAGAACATACTGTTTCATGTGTTATATGTACTAGAGTTTGGGAAGTATAGTGAAATACCCAACTTGGTCTGTAAGGCAGGCATTCTTAAGCTGGTACTAAAAGGTCTGAGAACTCTTTGAAATTGAATGAATTTATTTAAATATATCTGTGTAAATGTGTTTTCCTGTGGAGAAAGTTTTATCACATCTTCCTGGTTAGGGGTTAGGGAATGGTTCTAAGAGGATAAAATGCTTGAACCAAGTCTTAATGAGGGGAGACCTATTGACGTCTAGTTGAAAATGTCTAATGAGATATTCAGATTGTGGGTCTGGGGCTCAAGAGAGAGGCTTGTGCTGGATCAGGCTATGTATAGTTACTGGAGCCACAGGAGTAGATGAGATCATCTAAGAGAGTGGCTCCAGTGATAAGAGAAGGCGACCAATTATGGAATTTAATAGAATACGAAAAATTTAACGGTTCTTAAACAGCTGAGGAAGAGATGAAAAGTCCATAGGTAGAGAGGAATAAACAAGAAAGAACTGTAGCATAAAAGGCAAAAGAGAAGAGAGGCTTAGCAAGGAGTGGTGAGGTCTGCAGCATCTTAAGAGAAATTGAAATTAAACAAAATCACTATTAGATTTGGTAATTAGAAGTTAATTAGTGTTTTGAATTGCTGGGTCAAAACTTACGGACATTTTTAAGTGCTTGGTATGTGTTTCCAAATAACTTCTCAAAGCAGTTTTTGGCTTAAGTGCATACTCACCAGCATTAGGTAATTTTACTGACTCATGTGTCACACCTTTGATACGGTATAAATAGTTTGTGTTTTCTGAAAATGGTTAAGTTTTCTTATTTTCCAAATTTATCATTTCAGCTCATGGAAGAGAATGAATCTCTGAAACAGGAATTGGCTAAAGCTAAAACAGCTCTTGCAGAGGCTCACTTGGAAAAAGATGCTCTTCTCCATCATATAAAGAAGATGACAGTTGAATAGCAGGAGCGGCAGTCAGAAACTCAAATTATAGCTCTGGAGTATGGTGGTTATATTTATAATGTGATGTTACCAATTAGTGGAAGACTTTCCTTTTCATGAAAAGACAATAAAATGAAATAGAATGTGATGAAGTGGTGACTATTCCAAAGCCAGTTTAGAAAATACTAGGTACGGGCATCTTTTGGTTGTTTTGTGTTTTGGGGTTTAACCCTCTTTTAAACTGGTGTGATATAGGGAAGTCAACGCATACTGTAAAATAATTACCTGCCTAATGAATAGAAGATGTCATTTCCTAATTTTGATATTACATTATAGGCATTTTTTAAAAAGAAAAATTAAAATCTATGTGTTCCCACTATTTATCACTATTTGTTAATAATTTACTATTATTTACAAAGATTCAGATGCTTTTAGGGCTAATGTAAAATAAAAGGAGGCTTGCATTTTAAATGTTATTAAAATTATGTACTTAAATCTATATTTAATTACTGTAAAAAAAGTCCAATCAAATTAATAAATATCTGATGGCTGGATTTGAAAATTCTAGAAAATCATCACCCTACTGCACTTATAAAGTAACTTGAAAATATGAAAAAGAATCATTTCAAGTGATGGGTAAACTGTGTAAGTTGAAGCTATAATTTTCAACAAAGAAGATGGCACAAATGTTAAAATAAAAAACACAGGGGCTTCCCTGGTGGCGCAGTGGTTGAGAGTCCGCCTACCGATTCAGGGGACACGGGTTCGTGCCCCGGTCCGGGAAGATCCCACATGCTGCCGAGCGGCTGGGCCCGTGAGCCATGGCTGCTGAGCCTGCGCTTCCAGAGCCTGTGGTCCGCAGCGGGAGAGGCCACAACAGTGAGAGGCCCGCATACTGCAAAAAAATAAATAAATAAAAAATAAAAAGCACAAACGGTAAAAAAGCAAGACATTAGAGTATATGGCCAACTGATTTAAAAAGCATTATTTGTACATTCCTTTAAACATTTATTGTTAGAAGTAAAAGAGTAATTTAACTATCCTACTAAATTTAGCAGCATCTGTAACTGTAAGAATTTTAACTAATACTATTTATATTAGTTCTTTACCCTCATCTTTCCTCTATTTAAGGAAGGGAATGTTTTCAGAGAATTTTCTTTTCACATACATAAAACAATTTCATACCGTTCCTGTGTTATCACAACGGGTGAATGTTTGCACATGTCAAATTTATAATGCTAGTTTTGATTAAAGTTCTATGTGATATATATTATCTTCTATAATAAGAAAAACTGGTAAGTTTTGAATTCTATTTTCTAGGGATTGTTAAGTTTGAAACCAACATGAGAGAGAATCTCAATCATGCATTATGAAATAAAAGTTTATGAGTATTTAAGAAACAAAGGCTTTTAACAATTTAAAATATGTTTCTGATAGAATTAAACTAAGTGGGGTCTATTTTAAAATTCACATTCTTAAACATAAATATATCCAAGATAGAACATGAAACAGCTGGACTGCTCTTTCTTGAAGATACTTGAAAATTTTCAAATTTTCAACCATGTTTGGACACTTTATGGTGCTTTGCTTATTTGGTATGACTTATATAGCCATCCTTCTATCTAAGTACTTGGAAGGAAATACATGTTTCATTTTACATTAAGTGTTGGAGTGATTTTAGATTTTATTGAAAATGATACTGGCTTTTTTTTTTTTTTCTGTAATGTCCATTATAATTAACATTATTTAAAATACAGGCCCTGTTTTGGGAGCTAAGGATACAGCAAAGAACAAGTTAAATTGTTATTATTTTACCTCAGAGTGTTTTAAAAATCCTGTTACATCATTTTAATATAAGACTATTATATAGTTTTAGATTAAAAGCAAAGGTCTAATTAAATATTTTAAATGTATAGCTTATATCCTTAGTAGAGTACTTTTGATCTGTAGGTATATAGTCAACAAAAGCAGTCTCTATTATAGAAAAGCAGGACTGATGGGACATTAACTTCTTCAGAGCTTGCAGTGTTTCTCAGACTTGAGCTATTTGCTCTATATGAATTTTAAGTTTATGGTGTATTATAATTATTTAGTGTTATAGATGCTGAATGTTTTTATTTTCAATTTATTTGGCCTTCTCAAGAAAATCATATAAACAGTGGAGGTGATAATTAATGTGGATCTGAACATTCTGTATGCTTTGTTAGATTTTTAAAAATTTATAGTGATTACTATTTTTATAGAGATTTAAAATTAATAAAACTCTTCCAAAAGCATTATGTAATTCCCACAGCAAACCTGGGAGGTAGGTATTATTCACATTTTAAAAGTTAAATAAAAACCTTAAGGCTCAGAAAGAACAAGTGACTTGACTGAAATCACAATAACCTGCTCTTTTTACTTAAATACCAATTATATGCTTTTGTTTTATCTTATTCCTTATTTCACAGATTTTTCCTGAGGTGGAGAAAGGAATCACTTATTGGTCTTTTATCTGTTTTTCTTTTAAACATAAATAATAATACTTTTAAAGTGTGTGTATGATGTGTATATTATTCAAACTATTTAAAAGATAAGGGGAGAATTTTTTATAAGTTAACCCCAACCTTTTTATCTGCATGAGAAATATAGGAATCAACCTGTAATAAACTTACCAGAGTTTTTAAATGACCACAAATTAGATATAAAGTTGCCATGTCTTTGCTAAATCCCTAGCAGAGATGTTAGTAATCAGGGGAAGAAAATTATATTTGTGTTTTCCTTTTTAATTTTACGTATGTGAAAAACATTTTCTTGGCAGCTTGTATTTTTTTTCTTTTCTCATTTTATCCTAGAATTCAAAAGATCACCATGCGACACTAGTTGTAATGAAACATTATTTTTATTTAAGCCATATAAGAATGGCTATATAAGATTTCAGGCAAATATATGTGAAAAAATTAACCAGAAACTCCTTTTGGATTTTTATTGTAGTTATTGTTGTTCAGTATTTGTCAATACAGGGGTTAAAACTTCCTCTTTAAGTTTTTATTAACGTATCAATCTAAGGTACCACCATTACCCTGGTTTCCAAGATGGTAACCTAGAACTCCTCTTAGACACCTTCCTCTCCCTAACTGCAACCCCCCACCCCCAAATCAGTTCACTACTGCGTCCTGTCATTTTGCCTTGTAAATTTGTCTACTTCTCTTCACTTACACCTTCCTAATCTAAGCTACCATCAGCACTTTTTACCTGTGTCACTGCAGTCGACTCCTAACTGGTCTTCCTAAGCTACTCTGGCCTTCCTGATTCATTTTTATAAGCAGGGAGAATTCTCTTTTTTGAAGTGCAGTTTAATCAAGGCAAGCCACCTACCCCCAGTTTCACCTCTAGCTTAAAACACATAAATGGCATTTCATTGCTCTTATGATTAAAACAAAAATATGTTGCCTATGAGATTATGTATTAGGGCCACTATTTATATTATAATTCTGAACGTTGAAAAAGTTAATGTCTCAAAACATTAAAACAATGACTGGCACATCACCTTAAAAAGCACTTAATAGAGGTTAGTTATTATTATTACTTCTTAGTTTCATTTTGCACCATGTTTCACTTTCTTTGTGTTCTACCCTCATTGCACTTTAACTGTCTGGAATAAGTGAGAATCAAAGTGCCTCTTCCACCATACGAACCTTTGTTCATGCTATTCCTTTGGCTTGAAGTACTTTCATCGCTTAGTTAATTCCTGTTTGTCTTTTGGATGTCAGCTCATTCATCACTTCCTCAGGGAAGCATTCCCTAATTTCTTTCACCAGAGTAAGACCCACTGTTATACATTATCATGCAAACACATACCACTACTTAGCATTGAACACCTTTGTAATTTTATATGTTTTTGATTAATGTAGACCCTCTACATTGTGAACTCCATGAGGACAGGAATTGTGTGTGTTTTTGTTGCCACTGTTCAATTTTATATTCCTTGTGCCTCATACAGTGCCTGGCACATAGTAGGTTCTCAATAAATTTGTTGAAAGAATAAACATTAATGGATGAGGTATCAAAGATGTTTTTCAGGTATTGAGTTCTTCCTCTCAGTTGGATTGAGGGGAAATGGAACATAGGCATAAAAGTAGGAGGTGGTAGTTATTAAAAGTGGCAGACTCCTTGAGTCCACAGGGAAAGAAAAAGATGGAGAATGGAGAAATTTGCCATATTATGTCCTTCTGAATTTTAAATACCTGAAATTCTAGATGATTTATCACAAATCATCACAAAAGTGAAAATTAGCACATCGTTTCATACAGCCACTGCAGTGCCAGAATGTCATCTGGCTTTGATTGTAACATATGGTGTTGTGGCTGTTGAGATCTGCCAGTCCTGTCAGCTAAACAGAATGGAAATAAGGCCAAAAAAGTAGTGGCTGAAATAGTTTTCAATTTTGAGAAATTGATACACAGGATCAGTTGTGCCTAATTCCTTAAGGTGTTAACAGTCTCATTTTACCTTGCACCCAGGGATGCTAAAGAGAATAAATTTTGAGCTATGTTTCAATTTCCTTTTAGAATAAAATATCCGAAGTTGTAATTATGCAGGATATATATAGAAACATTAAAGACGTAATGTTTTTAAACACTGATTTCTTCATTAAATTATAATACTTGACATTTTAAAAAATTTTGCTTTTTTGAGAAGTACAAAAATTAAGGTAACATGAAGTAAAAATGTAAGCATGATGATTTTTATAAACCATTAGGTATTACCTAATAGATCATTCTACACTGGAGGGAAATTCATGTTAATGTTACAATATTGAAATTCAATATAAGTGCTGCCCACACTACTGGGTTGGTAGGTCTGAGAATTTGAAACTCTTTTATGAGAAAAATTTTAAGAAATATTAAATCAATTAAATGTCTTTTTTTTCTATTTGTATAGTATGATCGTTTTTTCTAGTCTTAGAAAAAAAAATGTATCACTAAATCACCAAGAGGAGTAATTGGGGTTTTAAAAGATTTTGAAAACATTTAGATTAAAAGGCAATAGTAAATAATTTATACCTTGTTTTATTTTCACTTTGCTTGTGTCTCCAATCAAAAGTCAATTCATTCTTTCCAATAACTTATATTAAGCTGATTGAATGGTAAGTAAAATTTCTCATTTTTGACTTTAATTCTTCACTTTTATGTGAAGACATATTTGATTGTTTAGGTGAAGAAATATACCTGAGCATTTTGGAATTTAAGAGAGTACAGTGAGGTGATTAACCTTCTTCTTGCAACCACTTAGGAGAATTGTTTTATTGATGTAACAAAAAACTCAAATAATTACAACCATCAAGACTGAGAATTTTAAAAATAAGAGAGAGACCTTCAAGATGACAGAGGAGTAAGACGTGGAGATCACCTTCCTCCCCACAAATACATCAGAAATACATCTACATGTGGAAAAACTCCTACAGAACATCTATGGAATGCTAGCAGAAGACCTCACACTTCCCAAAAGGCAAGAAACTCCCCACGTACGTGGGTAGGGCAAAAGAAAAAAGAAAAAACAGAGACAAAAGAATGGGGATGGGACCTGCATCTCTGGGAGGGAGCTGCAAAGAAGGAAAAGTTTCCACACACTAGGAAGCCCCTTCACTGGCGGAGATGGGGGGTGGCAGGGGGGAAGTTTCAGAGCCACGGAGGAGAGCACAGCAATAGGGGTGCAGAGGGCAAAGTGGAGAGATTCCTGCACAGAGGGCTGCTGCCAACCACTCACCAGCCGAGAGGCTTGTGTGCTTACCCACCAGGGCGGGCGTGGGCTGGGAGCTGAGGCTCGGGCTTCGGAGTTCAGATCCAAGGAAAGAAGTTGGATTGGCTATGTGAACACAGCCTGAAGGGGGCTAGTGCACCACAGGTAGCCAGGAGGGAGTCTGGGAAAAAGTCTAGATCTGCCCAAGAGACAAGAGACCATTGTTTTCAGGGTGTGGGAGGGGAGGGGATTCAAAGCATCACCTAAATGAGCTCCAGAGATGGGCTTGAGCTGTGGCTATCAGCGCGGATGCCAGAGATGGGCATGAAATGCTAAGGCTGCTGCTGCAACCACCAAAAAGCCTGTGTGCAAGTGTGGGTTACTATCCGCACCTCCGCTTCCGGGAGCCTGTGCAGTCCATCACTGCCAGGTTCCCATGATCCAGGGACGACTTCCCCGGCAGAACACACGGCGCATCTCAGGCAGTTGCAATGTCATGTTGGCCTCTGCTGCCACAGGCTCGCCCTGCATTCCGTACCCCTTCTTCTCCCCGCCCTGAGTGAGCCAGAGCCCCCGAAGCAGCTGCTCCTTTAACCCCATCCTGTCTAAGCAAAGAACAGATGCCCTCAGGTGACCTACATGCAGAGGCGGGGCCAAATCCAGAGCTGGACCCCAGGAGCTGTGCGAACAAAGAAGAGAAAAGGAAATTTCTCCCAGCTTGGGAGCAACTGTAGACTTGCGGTTTGCTTTCTGCATCTAATGTGTTTCTGGTTTTATGTTTATCTTAGTATTTAGAGTTTATTATCATTGGTAGATTTGTTTATTGATTCGGTTGCTCTCTTCCTTTATATATATATGTATATATATATATTTTTCCTTTTTCTCTTTTTCTGAGTGTGTATGTATATGCTTCTTTGGGGGATTTTGTCTGTATAACTTTGCTTTTCCCATTTGTTCTAGCGTTCTGTCTGTTTTTTGTTTTTAGTATAGTTTTCAGCACTTGCTTTCATTGGTAGATTTGTTGTTGTTTGGTTTGGCTGCTGTCTTCTTTCTTTTTTTTTTCTTTTCCATTTTTTAATTACTTTTTAATACTTCTTTTTATTTTTTATTTTAATTCTTTTCTTTGTTTGTTTGTTTCTTCCTTTCTATTTTTCTCCCTTTTCTTCTGAGCCGTGTGGCTGACAGGGACTTGCTGCTCCAGCCGGCTGTCAGGCCTGTGCCTCTGAGATGGGAGGGCCGAGCTCAGGACATTGGTCTACCAGAGACCTCCCGGCTCCACATGATATCAAACGGTGAAAGCTCTCACAAAGATCTCCACCTCAATGCTAAGAACCAGCTCCACTCAACGACCAGCAAGCTCCAGTGCTGGACACCCTATGCCAAACAACTAGTAAGACAAGAACACAAACCCACCCATTAGCAGATAGGCTGCCTAAAATCATAACAAGGTCACAGACACCCAAAAACACACCACCAGACGCAGACCGGCCCACCAGAAAGACAAGATCCAGCCTTGTCCACCAGGATACAGCCACCAGTCCTCTCCACCAGGAAGCATACACAACCCAATGAACCAACCTTAGCCACTGGGAACAGACACCAAAAACAATGGGAACTACAAACCTGCAGCCTGCAAAAAGGAGACCCCAAACACAGTAAGTTAAGCAAAAAGGGAAGACAGAGAAGTAATCAGCAGTTGAAGGAGCAAGGTAAAAACCCACCAGACCAAACAAATGAAGAGTAAATAGGCAGGCTGCCTGAAAAAGAATTCAGAGTAATGATAGTACAGATCCAAAATTTGGAAATAGAATGGAGAAAATACAAGAAATGTTTAACAAGGACCTGGAAGAACTAAAGCGCAGACAAACAATGATGAACAACACAATAAGTGAAATTAAAAATTCTCTAGAAGGAATCAATAGCAGAATAACTGAGGCAGAAGAACAGATAAGTGACCTGGAAGATAAAATAGTGGAAATAACTACTGCAGAGCAGATTAAAAGAAAAAAGAATGAAAAGAATTCAAGACAGTCTCAGAGACCTCTGGCACAACAATAAACAGACCAACATTTGAATTATAGGAGTCCCAGAAGAAGAAGAGAAAAAGGGGCTGAGAAAATATTTGAAGAGATTATAGCTAAAAACTTCCCTAATATGGGAAAGAAAATAGTAATCAAGTCCAGGAAGCACAGAGAGTCCCATACAGGATAAAACCAAGGAGAACAACAACAAGACACATATTAATCAAACTATCAAATATTAAATACACAGAAAAATATTAAAAACAGCAAGGGAAAAACAACAAATAACATACAAGGGAATCCCCATAAGGTTCACAGCTGATCTTTCACCAGAAACTCTGCAAGCCAGAAGGGAGTGGCAGGACATGTTGAAAGTGATGAAAGCAAAAAACCTACAGCCAAGATGACTCTACACATCAAGGATCTCATTCAGAATTGATGGAGAAATTAAAAGCTTTACAGACCAGCAAAAGCTAAGACAATTCAGCACTACCAAACCAGCCTTAAAACTAATGCTAAAGGAACTTCTCTAGGCAGGAAACACAAGAGAAGGAAAAGACCTACAATAACAAACCCAAAACAATTAAGAAATGGTAATATGAACATACATATCGATAATTACCTTAAATGTATATGGATTAAATGCTCTGACCAAAAGACATAGACTGACTAAATGGATGCAAAAACAAGACCTGTATATATGCTGTCTACAAGAGACCCACTTCAGACTTAGGGACACATACAGACTGAAAGTGAGGGGATGGAAAAAGATATTCCCTGCAAATGGAAATCAGAAGAAAGGTGGAGTAGCAATTCTCATATCAGACAAAATAAACTTTAAAATAAAAACTATTACAAGACACAAAGAAGGACACTACATAATGATCAAGGGATCAATCCAAGAAGAAGATATAACAGTTGTAAATATTTATGCACCCAACATAGGAGCACCTCGATATGTAAGGGAAATGCTAACAGCCATAAAAGGGAAAATTGACAGTTAACACAATCATAGTAGGGAAATTTAACACAATACTTTCACCAATGGACAGATCATCCAAAATGAAAACAAATAAGGAAACACAAGCTTTAAATGATATATTAAACAAGATAGACTTAATTGATATTTATAGGACATTCCATCCAAAACCAACAGAATACACTTTCTTCTCTAGCACTCATGGAACATATTCCAGGATAGATCATATCTTGGGTAACAAATCAAGCCTTGGTAAATTTAAGAAAATTGAAGTCGTATCAAGTATCTTTTCCAACCCCAACGCTATGAGACTGGATATCAATTACAGGAAAAAATCTGCACATGGAGGCTAAACAATACACTACTTAATAACCAAGAGATCACCAAAGAAATCAAAGAGTAAATCCAAAAATACCTAGAAACAAATGACTATGAAAACATGACGACTCAAAACCTGTGGGATGCAGCAAAAGCAGTTCTAAGAGGGAAGTTTATAGCAATACGATCCTAAAGAAATAAACATTGCAAATAACCTAACCTTATACCTAGAGCAATTAAAGAACAAAAAACCCCCAAAGTTAGCAGAAAGAAATTATAAAGACCAGATTAGAAATAAATGAAAAAGAAATGAAGGAAACAGTAGCAAAGATCAATAAAACTAAAAGCTCTTTCTTGGAGAAGATTTAAAAAATTGATAAACCATTAGCCAAACTCATCAAGAAAAAAAGGGAGAAGACTCAAATTAATAGAATTAGAAATGAAAAAGGAGATGTAACAACTGACTGCAGAAATACAAAGGATCATGAGAGATTACTACAAGCAACTATATGCCTGTAAAATGGACAACCTGGAAGAGATGGACAAATTCTTAGAAAAGCACAACCTTCCGAGACTGAACCAGGAAGAAATAGAAAATATAAACAGACCAATCACAGCACTGAAATCGAAAATGTGATTAAAAATCTTCCAACAAACAAAAGCACAGGACCAGATGGCTTCACAGGTGAATTCTATCCAACATTTAGAGAACAGCTAACACCTGTCCTTCTCAAACTCTTCCAAAATATAGCAGAGGGAGGAACACTCCCAAACTCATGCTATGAGGCCACCATCACCCTGATACCAAAACCAGACAGAGGTGTCACAAAGAAAGAAAACTACAGGCCAATATCACTGATAAACATAGATGCCAAAATCCTCAACAAAATACTAGCAAAGAGAATCCAATGGCACATTAAAAGGATCATACACCACGATCAAGTGGGGTTTATCCCAGGAATGCAAGGATTCTTCAATATATGCAAATCAATCAATGTGATACACCATATTAACAAACTGAAGGAAAAAAACTGTAGAATCATCTCAATAGATGCAGAAAAAGCTTTCAACAAAATTCAACACCCATTTATGATTATAAAAACCCTCCAGAAAGTAGGCATAGAGGGAACTTACCTCAACATAATAAAGGCCATATATGAGAAACCCACAGCTGACATCGCTCTCAATGGTGAAAAACTGAAACTATTTCCTCTAAGATCAGGAACAAGACAAGGTTGTCCACTCTCACTACTATAATTCAACATAATTTTGGAAGTTTTAGTCACATTAATCAGAGAAGAAAAAGAAATAAAAGGAATCCAAATTGGAAAAGAAGAAGTAAAACTGTCACTGTTTGCAGATGTCATGATACTATACATAGAGAATCCTAAAGATGTTACCAGAAAACTACTAGAGCTAATCAGTGAATTTGGTAAAGTACCAGGATACAAATTAATGCAGAGAAATCTCTTGCATTCCTATACACTAATGATGAAAAACCTGAAAGGGAAATTAAGGAAACACTCCCATTTACCATTGCAACAAAAAGAATAAAATTCTTGGGAATAAACCTACCTAAGGAGACAAAAGACCTATATGCAGAAAAGTGTAAGACACTGTTGAAAGAAATTAAGGATGATGCCAACAGATGGAGAGATATACCAGTTTTTGCACTGGAAAAATCAACATTGTGAAAATGACTATACTACCCAAAGCAATCTACAGATTCATTGCAATCCCTGTCTAGCTACCAATGGCATTTTTCACAGAACTAGAATAAAAAATTTCACAATTTGTATGGAAACACAAAAGACCCCGAATAGCCAAAGCAATCTTGAGAACGAAAAATGGAGCTAGAGGAATCAGGCTCCTGGACTTCAGACTATACTACAAACCTACAGTAATCAAGACAGTATGGTACTGGCACAAAAACAGAAATATAGATCCATGGAACAGGATAGAAAGCCCAGAGATAAACCCACGCACCTATGGTCACCTTATTTTTGATAAAGGAGGCAAGAGTATACAATGGAGAAAAGACAGCCTTTTCAATGAGTGGTGCTGGAAAAGTGGACAGCTACATGTAAAAGAATGAAGTTACAGCACTCCCTAACACCATACACAAAAATAAACCCCAAATGGATCAAAGACCTAAATGTAAGGCCAGACACTATAAAACTCTTAGAGGAAAACATAGGCAGAATACTCTATGACATAAATCACGGCAAGGTCCTTTTTGACCCCCCTCCTAGAGAAATGAAATAAAAACAAAAATAAAGAAATGGGACCTAATGAAACTTAAAAGCTTTTGCACAGCAAAGGAAACCATAAGCAAGATGAAAAGACAACCCTCAGAATGGGAGAAAATATTTGCAAATGAAGCAACTGACAAAGGATTAATCTCCAAAATTTACAAGTGTCTCATGCAGCTCAATATCAAAGAAACCAACAACCCAATTGAACAATGGGCAGAGGAGCTAAATAAAGATTTTTCCAAAGAAGATATACAGATTGCCAGCAAACACATGAGAGGATGCTCAACATCACTAATCATTAGAGAAATGCAAATCAAAACTACAATGAGGTATCACCTCACACCAGTCAGAATGGCTATAATCAAAAATCTACAAAGAATACATGCTGGAGAGGGTGTGGAGAAAAGAGAACCCTCTTGCACTGTTGGTGGGAATGTAAATTGCTACAGCCACTATGGAGAACATTATGGAGGTTCCTTAAAAAACTAAAGATATAACTACCATATGACCCAGCAGTCCCACTACTGGGCATATACCCTAAGAAAACCATAATTCAAAAAGGGTCATATACCACAGTATTCATTGAAGCTCTGTTTACAATAACCAGGACATGGAAGCAACCTTAGTGTCCATCGACAGATGAATGGATAAAGAAAATGTGGCACATATATACAATGGACTATTACTCAGCCATAAAAAGAAACAAAATTGAGTTATTTGTAGGGAGGTGGATGGACCTAGAGTCTGTCATACAGAGTGAAGTAAGTCAGAAAGAGAAAAACAAATACCATATGCTAACACATATATGGAATCTAAAAAAAAATGGTTCTGAAGAACTTTGGGGCTGGACAGGAATAAAAATGCAGATGTAGAGAATGGACTTGAAGACACGGGGAGGGGCAAGTGTAGGCTGGGACGTAGTGAGTGTGGCATGGAAATATGTACACTACCAAGTGTGGGATGGATAGCTGTTGGGAGGTGGCCACATAGAATAGGGAGATCAGCTCAGTGCTTTGTGACCACCCAGAGGGGTGGGATAGGAAGGGTGGGAGGGAGACAAGAGGGAGGAGATATGGGGATATATGTGTATGTATAGCTGATTCACCTTGTTATACAGCAGAAACTAACACATTGTGAAGCAATTATTGTCCAATAAGGATTTAAAAGAAACAAAAAACAAAAATGGAAGTCAGCGCTAGAGTCTTGGTTGAATTCAGGTGTTTGTTTTTATTTTTTTCTTTTCTTTTTCCTTTTTGGCAAGAATGTTTTATAGGTGGCTCTGTATACTTCATATTATATCACAGCAAATGCACATAAAGCCTGTTTACCCCACTTTTAGTAATACTTACTTTTCTTAGTGGATTCAAATTCTCTTAGCCTAATCTCTCAAATTTATACTTTCTCATCAACTTTTCACCTAATGGCTTTAGTAGTGATTGGTGGTCCCTGCCTATATCCATTATTTCATTAGAGATTTTAAAATGGTGATGTTGTCATTGTATAATAACTTATTGTTTGATTACCTCTGTTTCTTCTATAATAAAGTAACTGTCACCCACAAATAACAACAACAACAACAAAATGCCTAGTGGAGTGTTCAGCGTCTCTGCACCTGAACCATTCAGCTGTGATGCGCACCCATATTCAGCAAAATGCAATCCCTGAAGATAAGTCTCTTCCTTACACAAAGTTAAGAACCATCTACTGTGGCTTGAACATCTCTTTACTCGGAGTGTGTGTTGTGGGGGAGGTGTGATGGGTTTTAGTTTCTTCCCTAAGTAGCTTAGGAGAAGAGTAAGGAGGGCATGATTATAGATAAAAATCAGAAGAAGCTTAAAGACTGAGCTGTTTGCCAATCCACTGTTCAGAGTTCAGAGAGGTGAGGAAGAACCAGGACAGGAGACCAAGAAGAAGTGACAGAAGGAAAACCGGAAAGTGGTGCCCTAAAAGCCAAATGAAGAAATTGTTTAAGAAGGAGGGAATGGTTGGCTATGTTAAATGCTGCTCAAAACTCAAAAAGGTGAGGAGTGAAAACTGACAATCAGATTTAAGGATAAGGACATGTTTGGTGACCTTGAAAACAGCTTCAATGGAGTAGTGTGGACAAGACTTTTTGAAATGGGGCACAAGAGAGAATGAAAGGTGAAACATTGGATAGAATGAGCACAGACAACACTTTCAAGGAGTTTTACATCAAAAGGTAAGCTAGCTATGTAATTTACAATCCAAACTGGAACACATTTGAAAAGGGTACTATTAATAATTAAACCAAGATTTAATTAAATAATGAAGTGTAAACTGCAACTGTCATGGAAAACTGAAATAAATGTTATTTTGTGGAGAAAAGGAGAGATAGAGGGCTATGGCTGGAAGAGAAGTGGAAGAAAAAGTGGTGGTTGATTAGTTTTTTTAAGAAGGGAGGAATAATAGCTAATAGAAATGATCTGGTAGGGAGGGAAAGTTTTATGATAGAGGAGGGAAAGGACATTTTTAGAGCAATTTCTTTGATTAGGAAAGAGGGGATAGTATATTGTGTAAAGGGAAAGGCTGATTTTAGCCAAGAGCATGGGTAGAAGGCAAAGAACATGAGGACAAACTCAAGTAGATGAGATGATGTCATGGGAGCTTGTGGAAATTTTCTTATGAAGGTTATTGTAATAGTGAGGACATTTACTAAGAATGAGGATTAGGGAGACGTTATTGGGTCTATGTTGCGGTTCTTGGACTTCTCTCTAGTTGTAGTGCGCAGGCTTAGTAGTTGCAGCATGCAGGCTCTCTAGTTGTGGCCCACAGGTTTAGTTGCCCTGCGACGTGTGGGATCTTATTTCCCCAACCAGGGATTGAACCCATGTCCCCTGCATTGGAAGGCAGATTCTTAACCACTGGACCACCAGGGTAGTCCCTGAAATAGTTTTATAGGAGAAAGAGTGAATGGAGTAGAGAAAGACAATATGATTGCAAGCACCATTCAGGTCCAGTTGCATTTAATCACCATGTGTTTTAAGTAAGATCGATCAACATGGTTCTGTGTTTTTCTTAAGCCACGTTTTACTGTGCAACTGTGGTCATGAAGAAAGCTGAAAATGGGATTTAATCAGGGTTTATTGTTTAGCCAAGTACAATAAAGAGAGAAAGCTAAGAGAAAGGCAAGGGAACTCAAGGGTGTATGCACGGGAATTATTTCATCATTAGGCCATTTAATAACTTTTATCATGATGTCATCATCTGACCATATATATCAATAGTTTAACCCCGGGGTATTGGTTTCATAGGGCTTCTGTAACAAAATACCACAAACTGAGTGCTTTAAAATAACAGAGATGTATTGTCTCACAGTTCTGGAGGTTAGAAGTGTGCAATCAAGGTGTTGGCAGGGCTATGCACCTGTTCTAGCTTCTGGTAGCTCCAGGCATTCCTTGGCTTGCGGTAGCATAATTCAAATCTCTACCTCTGTCGTTGCATGGTTGTCTTCCCTTTGTGTGTCAGTGTTCAGATTTTCCTCTTTTTATAAGTACAACAGTCATATTGGATTAAGGCCCACCCTAATGACCTCATCTTAACTGGATTACATCTGCAAAGCCCCTATATTAAAATAAGATCACATTCACAGGTATTGGGGAGTACTAGGACTTCGACATATCTTTAGAAAGGACACAATTCAACCTGCAATACCTGAGTAGAGAGAGAGAAGTAAGGACATGAGGGGGTAAGAGACGATAAAATAGTGGTAGGATCAATGGATTGTAGATCCCAATAGTACTGAAGGGTGTTTGGAGTTGGGATTCTAGAAATAAGGTAGAGATTGGAAGATGGGATGTTTGAAGTTGAGATTTTGTAGAGGTTAATCAATGGTAATGAAAGATCTATTAATAAAATGATTTTAGGAATGAGTAGCTAACAAAGAGTGAAAGACAATGTCATTGGAAGAGGGGAGACCAAAGAACTGAGAGGGCAGGGCGTTGGATGGTTCATCATCTTAAAATCCCCAAGATTAATGACAGGAGGAGTGTTAGAGAGAGTGAAGTGATCCAGGAGCTAAAATGTTCAAGGATCAAGGAGGAGTAAACTGTGGGGTTGGAAGGTAATGTCAACAAGAGTGGGTAATGGAGGCTGTGGTCTGATGGTACAAGATTCAAAGGTGACGTTTTCAAAAGAGGAGGGAGGGGAAAATGTTCTGGAAGCATTAATAAATTACAGAACACCTACCCCACCTCCAGGCTCTGTAACATGAAGACTGTGGAAGGAAAAACTGCCACTACTTGAAGCAGGGGCCTTAGGAGAGAGATAGGTTTCAGTAAGATAAAGTCAGTAAAAGGAATATTTAAAGAAGACATTAAGGAAATGTGATTTTGCTGATAATTGAGTTCCAGAAGGACTCATGGGGGAAAGGTTTTGGGTGCTGGAGAGGGATGGAAGATTGAATCAGGAAAGGTGATGTACAGATCAGTATAGGGATTAATGGCTGGAGAGTGAGGGATGTGTAAGGAGACCATGGCTAGTGATGAATGACATAAATAGGGATCAAGGGTATAAGGATGTTTGTTCTTTTGGTCCCAGAGATAAAGGCAGTGGTGAGGCTATGAGTCTTAAAGGAAAGAGAAGTGTAGTCTTGCCTGGATCCCATAAGATTTGGAAGCTCCCATTTGATTTTGGCTGATGGATAATACACGGAGGCTTGCAGAGCATGGTCTGGCTCTAACACATGGACTCTCTCTTGACTGTTTTATAGCAATTATCAATATTCAGAATAATCTTATATATTCATTTGCTTGTTTACATGTTTTCATTCTTCCACACTAGAAATTACAATCTTTGAGGGCAGGTTTATTGGCTGTCTTCTTCATTCTCACAGCACTGGTGCCTAGAACCGAGCTTGGCACATAGCACTCAATAAATATGTTGACTGGTGAAAATATCAAAATTCCATTCTCTCAATCTAATGATGGGTTTAAAGCCTTCTGAAGACATTCCCTCAATTAAACTCCATCTCCCTCACATCTTCAAACTCTTACTATCAGATCATTTATCAGCATTCAAACATATACTTGTGGGGACTTCCCTGGTGGTCCAGTGGTAGAAAATCCCCCTTACAATGCAGGGGACAAGGGTTCAATCACTGGTCAGGGAACTAAGATCCCACATGTCGTGGGGCAACTAAGCCTGCACACCACAACTACTGAGCCTACGTGCCCTGGAGCCTGTGCGCCACAACTAGAGAAGAGAAAACCCACATGCCACAACTAGATAGTAGCCCGCACATAGCAACGAAGAGCCTGTGGGCCACAATGAAAGATCCTGCCCACATGCCTCAATGAAGATCCCACGTGCCAGGAACTAAGACCCAATGCAGCCATAAATAAATAAATAAATAAATAAATAATACATTTTAAAATATATATATACTTATATCTCCCATCCTTAAATTAAAAAACAAAAAACTTCTCTTGAGCCTTTGTGTCTCTCAGTCTATCTCCAAGATATTGTTCCAATCTTCTTCATGGCCAGACTTCTCAGAATAGTTATCTAAAACAAGCTGTCTCCACTTCCTCGTATTCTCTTTATTCTCAATTCCACTGCAACCTGAAGTTCCACCCCCACCAACACTAGTCAACTGAAACTGTTTTTGTTATCATTAGCCTCTATGCTGCTATATCTAATGAAAATGTGCATGTCTTCAACTTATGAGACTTTTTGCAATTTTTGACACAACTGAATACTCCCTTCTTGCTCTTGGCTTCCATGATTCCAACACTCTCTTGCTTTTCCTCTTAATTCATTGCTTGTTTCTTTTATATATCCTTTATTTTCTTCTTCTCTATCCAACCTTTGTGTGCTGGAATTTCATTTTTCTTTTCTTAGGTAATGTCATTCATTTACTGTAGTTTTAAATATCTTCTATATGCCAAGATTTCCAAAAATATATCTCCCGCTCAGACCACTATTCTGAACTTCTTAACATCTTCACTTGGATGTTTCATAAGCATCTCACACTTACAATGTTCAAAATAGAGCTCTTGGTCCCCCTGTCCCTTTCTCTTCTCCCCACGTTAAGATGCAACATGATAATCTTTTGGTATCTCTCATTTTAGTAAATGGCACTACCACCCACTCAGCCAAAAGTTTGGATTTTTTTGTTTTTTTGTTTGGTACGCGGGCCTCTCACTGTTGTGGCCTCTCCCGTTGCGGACCACAGGCTCCGGACGCGCAGGCTCAGCGGCCATGGCTCAAGGGCCCATCCGCTCCGCGGCATGTGGGACCTTCCCGGACCGGGGCACGAACCCGTGTCCCCTGCATCGGCAGGCGGACTCTCAACCACTGCGCCACCAGGGAAACCCAAAAGTTTGGATCTTTGCTTCTCCAGTCTCCCTCAACTTATTCTCATATACATGCAGTCCATCAGCTTGTCCTATTGAGTCTCTCTACACATATTTCCAATTTATCAATTGCTTACCATTTTTATTTACACTTCTTCCCAGTACAAACAATATGATTTCTTACCTTCAATAGCCTCTCAGTTTCCGTCCTTGCCCTGCCTCC
>NW_026711925.1:0-20000 GCF_026419965.1 Kogia breviceps
AATCTCGCGCCCCCCTTCCCCGCCCCAACTGAGAGGAGTCACCGGTACGTGGACATCCTTGCGGTCACAGACGCTCTCCGTGGCTCTTCTATGTGGCCGGGCTCCCTGGCCTTCCTTCACCGCCCCCGCCCACCCCCCGATGAAGTTGCATCATCGTTCGTAGTGTCAATGCTGTGAGGAGATAAGCTTTTCGAAATAAAATTCTCCCCGCCTTTCCTTCCCAAGGGCACCGTGAACACCTACCTACCTACTCTCGTGTGCAGTGCTTATGGACCCAGCTGGAGCAGAGGACCCTCTCCGACACACCCACGGACTCACTTGCTCCGAGTCGTCGGGGAGAGGGTGTTTGGTTCTGTGTTTTAAACTGGTGGGCCGATGACACGTCATCTCCTAGGAAGCCACCGGGTTCACCTCACCGGTTCGGGTTCGGTGGCGTGAAGTACATTTACATCCTCCTTAGGTTTGACTCTGAAAGTCTTGGGGCCCTGAGTAGGACGCCCCCAAATGTGCCTCCGTGGCGTACGGATGTTTTGGAATTAGAGTGACAACACCACACCGCGAGAGGGACGCTCTGACTCTCCTTTACTTCTCCCCTCTGAAATCAGGAAGAAAATCTCTCACGTGAAAGGGGAGGGGGGCGGGCGGGAGGTGTAGGGATCACGACGAACTGAACTGAACTGCTTTCATGTCTCCTGAAATGTTCACGAATCATCTAAGTAGGATTGCTCATGACAAACAGAGGACATAGGTGTGGACGAGATAAGAATGTTTAAGGGGAACTTTCCCCCCAGTGCTTGTTTTCTGTAGGCCGACTTCAAGATTTTCCAGCATCTCTGGTCATCTCTGGGCTTACAGCTTGGCTAAGTGCCATGACAGGGTGAAATCTCAGCGAGTGTCTACATCATCGCCACATAAGATAAAATACTGAAACGTTCATGGCTCCACAAGTCTGAGGGTCTCCCTTCTTTGGACCTTTTACGGAGGAGAGACTGAGCATGTTCGGTTCCACGCCTAGCTAGATCTTGTGCTTTAGGGAAAGACTGTACTAGGTAGGAGCCTTGACTTCTACACAGTATTCCATGTTCACGCTGCTCACTGCGGTTGGCTTCCTTACTTTCACTGAAGGAAAAAAAAAAAAAAAAAAGAAAGAAAAGAAAAAAGACAGTGTCCAAGGACGAAGCATTGTAAAGAAGGAACGTGTGTGGTCCTTCTTTAAGGACCTGAACCTGATGTCGCCATCCTCATGGGAGGAAGAGGACTTTTTTTTTTTTTTTTTTTTTTCCGGGGGGTGGGGGGGTGGGGGGGCGCGCGGGTGGAGGCAAATTAGGAAGTATGGAGATGAGGTTTGGGGGAAGGAGCGAGAGGTTTTAGTCCTAAAGGTAGTCATTTCTCAATGGGAAAGAAAGAAATCAAGGGAAAAGCTAAAAATGGGCACAGACGATTGGAAAAGGCGTGTGAAGAAAAGAGGCTTTCGAAAGGAATCAGATCTGTGGTCAGGACTGGATGAGATGGATACAAAGACAGAAATGACTTTTCACATCAACATTGAAACCAGTGCCAAATTAAGATTTAGTTGCCTCTCTCTGTTCAAAGGACCAGGTTTGGGTTTAGGGTTTGGGTTTTTCTTCTATCGGTCTGCTCTGTCCATCATGAGAGATTAGATTAGATTAGGAAAGGATCTTTTCCTTTATCTTTAAGGAGGGAAAGAAAGAAAGAAAGAAAGAAAGAAAGAAAGAAAGAAAGAAAGAAAGAAAGAAAGAAAGAAAGAAAGAAAGAAAGAAAGAAAGAAAGAAAGAGAAGGAAGGAAAAGAAAGGAAGGACGGAAGGACGGAAGGAAGGAAGGAAGGAAGGACGGAAGGAAGGAAAGAAGGAAGAAAGAGAGAGAGAGAGAGAGAGAGAGAGAGAGAGAGAGAGAGAGAGAGAGAGAGAGAGAGAGAGAAAGCTTATGTCTTTGTCAAAAGTCATCACTTATTTTCTAGGCTGCCTTTATCAGGTCTCGGAGGACTCACATCGACTTCGTCCTCTCGATAGTCAAAGAACCAGGTCTGGCTCAGAACTGAAAAAGAAGCTTCTCTCTCTGCCTAGCAAGTCTTTCCTTGGGATGCTGGTGACATGCCTAAGGAAGCACTGTTTCACGGTGACCTATCATCTGATGAAGTGCCTTACAATCTTTTGGATATTTTGGACACACTTGCCCCCAAATTGAAGGACCGATGAAGTCCTTTGGACTTAGAGATAGGATCCAGGAGGAGAGGGCCCTCCAAGTAGCTCAAAAAATGTGTTCTCTCTCCTGAGAAATGAGAGAGATGAAACTGACTAAGTTTCTTGGGGAGGTTCGATGACACGGGAAGCGTTGTCCAAAGAGGAAGGAACGACGTGAAGTCTTCTTTGGCTTGTGTCTGTACACCGATGTGTTCTAACGGTTCCAGAAATGATGGGATCTTTCTTCCCGGAAGTCTTCTCTGCCCTGGCATAAAGGGCTGTCTGTCGTCGTCAAAATGGAGGCTCACACGAAAGGGACTGTACCCAGTATCACGGAGATGTTCTAACCGACTTTCACGCCGAGGCGGCAACAACAGCCCGTTGAAAGATGGTGGGGGTGGCGGGGCACACGTGGGTGGAGCAAGTCCATTCTGTCCTTTCAGCATCCGGTCGGGGCTATGGCAGACGGGAGACGAGACGAGACGAGACGAGATGAGACGAGACGAGACGAGACGAGACGAGACGGCGGCCCAGCCGGTTGCTCCCTGGCCAACCTCCCCCCTGCCCCTCCCCTTGCATTCCTTCACCCGCCCATCCCACGGTGTCTTGAAGAGGAGTCCGATTGTCAATAGACGTGGGCAGGAAGATTTTCTACGGTCTACCGGCAACGGGAACGGCGACGTCTGACCTCTCGTGCTTGTAACCCTGGGGGGTGGGGGTGGGGGTGGGGGGGAACGTTTTTCTCTCTGGAAAGAAAACCTCCTCTCTCTGGATCCTCGGACCCCCAGCCACTGGACTTCATTCCACTGCCACTTATTTATTTATTTATTTTTGTGGGATGCGGGCCTCTCACTGTTGTGGCCTCTCCCGTGGCGGAGCACAGGCTCCGCGGCCATGGCTCACGGGCCCGGCCGCCACGCGGCGTGTGGGATCTTCCCGGACCGGGGCACGAACCCGTGTCCCCTGCATCGGGCGGATCCTCAACCACTGCGCCACCGGGGAAGCCCTCCACTGCCACTTCGTAGGGGTCATCCAAACATTCTTGTGACCGTGGCTATGTTTTCCGTGTGGGTTGAGGTCTTCCCTCACCGCAAGCCTGATGTCCTCACCGTGGCACAGAGACTGTTAAAGAAACGAAATGTGCTTGCCGCCTGGGGTCTGCCTTCCACAGGCTTCCGGGTGATCAGATCGAGGCACCCCTTTCACTGGGCAAATCCTACAATTCTTCACAGAAGCTCTTGAAAACTTTTTTGGAACCGGCACTCGTCCAGTCACGCTCAATCATCAGGCAGGGCCGGCAGAACCGATGGAAAAACTGGACTCCAAGAAGAGCAAGAATGACTTCCATGGGGTTGAGTGACCTGAGGAGGAGGAGGAGGAGGAGGAGGAGGAGGAGGAGGAGGAGGAGGAGGAGGAGGATGTGTATGACTACTTGTGTAAAATGGGACTGACTGGGGAAGCGGGGGATACTTAGGGGGTTGGGTGGGATGAACATATACACATTACTGTACATAAAATAGGGAATCAACAAGCATCTCCTACTATAGAGCACAGGATACTCTACTCAATACTTTGTAATAACCTATGAGAGAAAAGAATCTGAAAAAGAATCTTTTCAAAATTATTTATTTATTTATTTATTCATCCATTCATTCATTTATTTATATTGCGGTATGCGGGTCTCTCACTGTTGTGGCCTCTCCCGTTGTGGAGCACAGGCTCCGGACGCACAGGCTCACGGGCCTAGCTGCTCCGCGGCATGTGGGATTTTCCCGGACCGGGGCACGAACCCGTGTCCCCTGCATCGGCAGGCGGACTCTCAACCACTGCGCCACCGGGGAAGCCGCTAAAATATATATGTGTAGATATAGATAGATAGATAGATAGATAGATAGATAGATAGATAGAGATTTATAAAAATCTCTGTCTCTCTGTCTCTCTGTCTCCGTCTCCGTGTCTCTCTCTCCCTCTCTCTCTCTCTCTCTCTCTCTCTCTCTCTCTCTCTCTATATATATATATATATATATATATATATATATATATATATATACATACATACATATATATATATATATACATATATGAGAGAGGGAGGGAGGGAGAGAGAGAGAGAACTGAATCACTGTGCCGTATACCTGAAACTAACACGACATTGTAAATGAATTATATTTCAAATATTTTTAAAAAAAATCTGGAAAAAAAAAAAAGAGAGGGAGTGGGATTAGGACTGATGGTTAAATCTTTTGTTTTCCACATACAAGGGAAACAGAAACAAACAAGGAAAACCCAAGTTTCTTTTTTTATTTTTAAAGATGGATATCCATTTGGTAACTTATACCTCTGTCAGCAGGATGGAATCACTGATCTTTTTCTCCTTACCTTCCTTAATTCAGAAACTCTCAGTGAGGCTTCTTATTTCCTTGGCGATACAGCTATTTGCATACGTTACCTGGAGGCCAAAATTATGTTTCCATGAGACAGGGATACACACTTCTGGATATGAAATTCTGGTGCTACTCGTTTCCCTTAGGGTGTTGTTCTTAACCTGAAAACGGGACTGCATCCCGAAGTTTTGTGAGTTCCCTTCAATCTCTGGCTACGACTCTCTCCATGAATGTTGGCCATTTTCTCCCACCCTTTTGGCTTGGCATCACTGAGGCCTAAAACGGCCTTTTGCCTGAAGCCCTGCAGACGGAAGCTAGAGAACTTGATGAAAACCTTAGAGAAACGGCCACAACGGCTCCTATGGAAAGAATCCTCGTGCCTGTTTCTGTGAGAGCCACTCCGAAATTTGAACCAAACACCCGACGACATCATCAGAGGTATTTCAAACTTCTAAAGTTACTTCGACCCTGACATCTAGAAATCTCCTTCACACACACACACACACACACACACACACACACACACACACACACACACACGAGTCACCAGCTCAGCTTTAATATGTTCCAAGGAACTTTCAGAGGAGGGAACTGTTGAGCTCCCAGAGTAGGCCGCCCCAAAATGTGCCTCCATGCTCTATTGATTATTTTGAATTCAAGTGACAAGAACCGGCCAGCACAAGAGGGACACACTGGCCCTCCTTTCTGTCCTCCTGCGGAGGAAGATCTCAAGTGAAGACATCTGCTTCCACACATGTCCATGATTCTCAAATGGTGTAGTGGGGTTTCCAGGGTCAGGAAAAGGAGGGGACACCTTTTGCCTGGAGAAAAGGCCTGTTTCTCACACGTCCTCCTCCCGTCACCTCCTCTCTCCCTCCTTCCCTCCCTGCAGTTTGGAGGGGGCAGCCTGAGGGTGGCGAAATTGGGGAAAGAAAAGAGAAAAAGCCATTCATTAAAGAGAAGCTCGAGGCAAAGTCAAAGGCTCCGACCTGACCGGAGAGCTTTCTGCATTTGAATCGAGCGATTGAACGAGGCCCTGCGGAATGAATCGTCCGGACCTCCCCTCCCCCGCTCCTGGCAAAGGTCAGTCCAAGGGGACTTAGGAAGGAGCTCTGGAGAAGGAACGGGGGTGGGGGTGGGGGTGGGGGCGGGACCAACAGACAATAGCCGCTGCCTGCCTGCCTGCCTGCCTGCCTGCCTGCCTGCCTGCCTGCCTGCCGGGTTGAGGCCTGAGGGCTGAGGGCCACGCCGCCTCCTGTAACACAATCCCTTCCAGGAAACTGCTGTGATGACTATGTGGCAGTGAATCATCAAATCCGAACTCTCTTGGCCTATTTCTGCAAAAGGCCCGAGTCTCAGCTATGACAGATTCTCTGGATTTCTTCGCACATGGACTGACCCGCACCCTCCCATTCTGTCAGATCCTCCTTTGTACACACACCTCCACTGGAAGGGCTCTTTGGCCTCGTCCAGAAAAAGAACAAGCAAAAACAAACACACAAACAGACTGAAATGATGTGTCGGTATTTATTGGAAAGAAACACGCTCCTCTCACATACTTGAGGGCAGGAAGCGGAAGGCAGGTTCTCGGCCGGAGGGGGACGGGAAACCTGAACCGACGTCGGTCAGCGGGCCGCCCCCCCCACCCCCCTTCTCTCCCACGTCACGTGGGCGTCCCTGCCCTGCTGTTGATATTTCACTTGGGAAACTTCTGTAGGCCGGCCGAGATGCCAGCTTGCTGTCCTGCTGCTTCATGTCCATCTATCTCTGTCAGCCATGCCCAAAAGGCACGTGAAATCATGGAGAGCAAATAGCACACCCAGAGCTCTCTCTCTCTCTCTCTCTCTCTCTCTCTCTCTCTCTCTCTCTCTCCCCCCCCCCGTGTGTGTGTGTGTGTGTGTGTGTGTGTGTGTGTGTGTGTGTGCGCGTGTGTGTGTGTTTGGATTTCCCAGGAACCTATGAGGGAGCAAAGGGAGGGCTGGGTGAAGGAATCCTGGGTGCCTGTCATCGCACACCCTGCAGAGCACCATTTATTTCCATCTCCATATCTGAAAGACACTTAGTCCTCATTTCAGCAACTTGATGGTGATTCCCCTTCTAAATACATGACAAAACCTATGAAGTACTGGACTCATTGAATCTGTAGCTGCTAACAGGGTCCAGGGAGTTTTCAATCAATGGCAGGAAAAGAAATGATCCTGAACATAAAACTGCCAAGAATTCCTATGGATGGAGTTATCGTGGACCGACCACTGGTGAGACGTGCCATGGGGGCTCGCGTTGGACAGACTGGAATGGGATAGGTAGAGCCAGTCATCCCATGTTTTACCTCGAGCTGCAGAAGCAGAGAATATCATCTAAAAGCCTACCTTCATGGTATCTCAGTGCTCAGGGCTCTTCCTTCTCAGGGATCTTGTGTTCTGTAGGGATAATTCACGTGCTGGGGCAGTAGGTTCCCAGTATCATCTTGTGAAATGGATTAAATGATGTCTTCCTTTTGAAAAGATAAAGACTATTTGGAAAAGTTATTAACAGTGAACGCGTGACGTTATCCTCTCTGATCTATAAAGTAGAGTTGACCGTTGAACCACCAACATGGAGGGTTACGGCTGCCGACCCCGACCCCACGCGCTGTGAGCGTCCATGGATAACTTCACACTCAGGGCCCTGTATCTGCGCTTCCACCTCCGGGGACTCAGCAACCGACCACAGATCCTGCAGTGCCATAGTGCACACCTATGGAAAATATCCACCTATGAGTCACACGCACACGCACACACACACACACCCACACACACACCCACACCCCCACACACCCACACACATCACCCCCACCGCCCCCCCACAGACACACACTTCACAGTGCTGTTGGGCAACGGCCCTAGCACAACCTGAGAGCCTTCGTGGTATTCGGACTCCATTACCTTTGGTGTGTGTGTGTGTGTGTGTGTGTGTGTGTGTGTGTGTGTGTGTTCGTGTGTTCTTTTACCTTTAGTTTTGAGGACAGAGGTAGGGCCGAAAAGAGGTGAGCAAAGCCTTCCCCTGGAACCTGAGGAGGTGTTTAAGGGTTCTGGTTGGCAGATCACCAGTGTGCTGAGTGCCAGGTCCTGGGGACAGAGCTTCTCGAAAGAAAGAATGTGCTTCTTTGTGTCTTGGTGACCTGCCGACCGACCGACCGACCGACCGACCCTGGTGGGATGTGGAGCCCATCCGTGGGAAGGGCCCTTCTCGCCTGGGTCTCGGGAGGATCCTGGGTGCAGAAAGCTCCGCCCTCTACCTTGTATTTTGCCCGTGGAGTGGAGTTGGACGGTGTTTCTAAAGACTCACGCCGGGATACCAGGTTCTGCCGATTCCGGGACCGAAATAGGTCCTGCTCCATCCCCTCTCTCCCTCTCCCCTCTACTGCCTTCGTTCAGGCTCGCACCTCACCGGTCTCTGTCCTGGCTGGGCCTCTGACGACCCTGCCGGCCTCTACCCTGGCCCCTGCTCCCTTGGTTTCCGTGCCGCGTAGAGAGCCATGGTCCTCAAAAGGCAACTGGTCACCTTCTCCCTTTTGTGGAGTCAGTCCTGGCATGGCTCCTCCTGGCCTGGACGTTAACATCACGTGCAACGACTGACAGACTGTGTCCTTCCTCCCGGCCTGATCTTCTACAGGCTCCCCGCCGAAAAGGGGATAAAAGTCCGCGTGTCTTCCCAAAGTTGAAGATTGGACACGCCTGCCTGGCCGATCGATTCCTAGCTCCGCCACTTGGGAAACCTACTGGATCTTCTGTCGAGACCGCAGAGACATCTTCCTTCGCGGTGCGGTCGTCGGCAGCGGTTCTCTAAGCCGGCCCCGACCGTGTCGGAAAGATGTGTCCCTCCGCCTGTCGAGGACCCGACGAGAGTCAGATACCTTAAGCTCGGTGACTTCCCTGCTGTCTCCCTTTCTGTGGCACAAGCCCATATCCCTGGGTGAGCCCTGTCTTCGCGTGGGCGTGACTTGGCACCACGGTCCGGAGGTCGTGGTGGAAGATCGTGTGCCCACGAAGAAGAGATCCTTGCTCCCGGGGGGGGGGGGGGGGGGGGCGGGGGACGTGGACTCTGGGCATCTAGCGTCCATCTTCTCCACGTTCTTCTGAACCCTGCTCTCCCTCTTTCCGCCCCACAGCTCGCCTGATGGTTCGTGGGGAGATGACATCCCAGCCGGCGAGAGCCAAATGATCTTCCCAACGCACGAGAAAAGGAGAGGCGCGGGCCCGGATCCGTCTTAATTTTCTATGCCTAAGAATTTCTAAGAGTTCTCATCCTCCTTTGGCATCGCCCGCGCCCCCCACCCACCCACCCCCCCCTCACCCACCCCCACTCACACACACACCCCACCCCCCCCACACACACACACACACTCCGCACCCCCGCCAGAGTATAGTTGCTTTTTCAGATTGCCTCTCTTTGCTCAGATCCAACAGAAGAGATGTTAGGTTCGGACGCTTCTCTGGGTCTTTCTTTGTTTTCTTAGGAGGGCTCCCCGTGTCGCATGAAACTCAGAAGAAATACATGCGTAAGCTTCTCTCCTTGTGAGTCTGTTATAACACGTGGAAGATCATTTAAAGATCCGGAGGAGGCAAACTAGGATTCACGCACCCAAAGTGGAGCCGGGTGGCCGGTGGGAACGGGGTTCCAGGTGCCTTCCTGTTTGGGGGAGGGGGAGATCTCCCCCTCTACCCCTCTTGAGTTCCTGTGGCTGGACTCATTCTAAAATGGGCCCGATGGGCTTCCCTGGTGGCAAAGTGGTCGAGAGTCCGCCTGCCGATGCAGGGGACACAGGTTTGTGCCCCGGTCCGGGAGGATCCCACGTGCCGTGGAGCAGCTAGGCCCGTGAGCCGTGGCCGCTGAGCCTGCGTGTCCGGAGCCTGTGCTCCGCGACGGGAGAGGCCACAAGAGTGAGAGGCCCGTGTAATGCAAAAAAATAAAAATAAAAATAAAGTAACATGGGCCCAAGGCGCGGAGAGACGAAGGTGTGTGGGGGGAGCGGGGTGACCTTTCCTTTCATTCGAGGGCTGAGAAGTGGCTGAAGCGGGCGGCGTCTCTCCTGCTCAGACCGAGGAACGAACGGTACATGGGTGAGACAGACAGGGAACCGGACCGAGAGACTTAGGTTTTGGGGTGTGCCGTGAGCGAACGAGCGAGCGAAGGAAGAAGCTAAACAGAGCTCGGGTTTGCGGTGGTCCGCAGTGTTTGTCTCCGAAGGTTTCTCGGGCCCGAATGCCCTAATTTGCCGATCGCGGCGGCGGCCTCCTACCTCCGGAGGCAGGGAGTGCACCTTTCAGCCGAGAGATGGATGTCTCGCTTTCAGGGAGACACAGAGGAGAATCCCAGTGTCCCTCGGACAAACGTGGCTGCTTCTGGAGTCCCCCTTCGCTCAAAATCGTCAATGTGCCACGGAGGCCCGTTTTGGGGTGGCCGATCCTGGGCCCAACACCCTTCTCACGGAGAACAGGAATGGTCAGAATGGACGGTATCAAAGTCCAGGGCGCCACCAGCCTGTTTCAAAGACCTATCTGCCAGCAGCAGCTGTTAGCTGTAACCTCGTACTTTCCGAGTCCCCTCCACATACCCCCCCCCCGCCCCACCGCCGCCGCCGCCCCCGCCGCCACTTTGCCATCTTGGCCAATCCCAACGGATCCTCGCTTCACGAGCACCCTTACTGCTTGCCAGCTTCAGGGTGAACAGATCAGGTCGGCCGGCGGGGTGGTGGTGGTGGTGGTGGTGGTGGTGGTGGTGGATCACGGTGGATGAATAGGAGGAGCGGAGAGGACGTGTAAGGCAGGGAATCTCTCCAAAGGTGGGCTCTTGGTGGGACGGAAACAAACGTTTTCTGTTTTCTTTTCTTTTCTTTTCTTTTTTTCTTTTTTTTTTTTTTTTTTTTGTGGTACGCGGGCCTCTCACTGTCGTGGCCTCTCCCGTTGCGGAGCACAGGCTCCGGATGCGCAGGCTCAGTGGCCGTGGCTCATGGGCCTAGCCGCTCCGCGACATGTGGGGTCTTCCCGGACCGGGGCACGAACCCGTGGCCCCTGCATTGGCAGGCGGATTCTCAACCACTGCACCACCGGGGAAGCCCGGAAACAAACGTTTTGAATAGGGCACTGCCTGAGATTGGGTGAATCGGAGGGACCTCTACGGGGCCCCCCCCACCCCCTCCCCACCATGAAAGGGCCCCACACAAGCCTGCCCTTTTTACCCCAGTTGAAAACCCTCTCTAAAACCAGAAGGCCAAAAGAAGAATGACCGTGAGAGATCTGACCGGCCATCGCTTGGGACAACAGTGAGGCCAGTGAACCCAGTGAAAAGTGGACAGAGGGGCCTAGGTCCCTTGGCTCGACCCCTTCGCTGAGAAGCCAAAGCCTTTTACACGGGGATGAGCTTTTGCACACTTAGGTTTCTTCGGCCGGTGCAACGTTCACGAAACACGCCAAAGGAAGATGATCGAACGATGGACGTGTTTGTTGTCTGCCTGAGCCCACACGATACGAAATAGAAACTGGGGGAGGGTGTGTGTGCTGATGTTCGGGGTCTGGTGGGAGAAATCCTGGAGGGTTTTTGCCCTTAGGGTGCCTTGGTCTGGGGTTGACTTGTGTGCACTGAGAAAGAGGGCCGTTATTGAAGGCGCTGTGCAGATTTTGGACACCCTGATCCATGGAACCCTGAAGTTTGGGAACCTAGAAATCTTTTGGTCTGCATTTGAGTTGGAAATCATCTCCTCGACAGAAAGAAGTACATAGAAGGAGGAGGAGGAGGAGGAAGAGGGGGAGGGGGAGGGGGAGGGGGAGGGGAAATGGAATTGCATGAGCAGATCAGCCCTGGGGGCCTGAGTCTCAGACACACACAGACACACACACAGACACACAGACACAGACACAGACACACACACACACACGCGCACACACACGCGCGCGCGCACACACACACACACACACACACACGAGGCTCGCGGGAGTAAAAGAAGATGAACTTTTCCTCTGTGGACACCCACCCACGACTATACCTAGTTGTCCCAAGACGAGAAGCTCAGCTGTACATTGAACCCTTATCTGTTCCTGTGCTTTCTTGCCGAACATTCTCATGCGCTTCTTTCCCCTCGTGGAAGCACTTGGTATTCCCCACAGGTAGCCACCGTGGAACCAGCTGCTGATGATCCAAGAATTTGGAGGATTTCTGGAAATGATCAGTGATCCCGAGACAAACTCTCCCTTTCGTGATCCAAGCAACTCGGGGGGTGGGGGGGGTGGGGCTGCCTCTCACCCCCACCCCACCCACCGCCTTCTCCCTTGTGTACAAGCTATCTCTTTTAATTAAAAAAAAAAAAAAAAAAAAAAAAAAAAAAAAAAAAAAAAAGTTTTGCCGTGCTAGCCTTAGAAGCCTTGTGGAAACGACCTTCATTTTTCTGGTACTGCTGTGCCAGAATCTGGAAAGGGCCTGGTAACAGGTACTGTATGTCTGTAGCTCCCTTCTAGAGCTGGCCTGTTTCTGCGTAGGGATCCGAGTGCCGCAATGAACTTGTGAGAGAGCTCTCTTGAATGGCTTAGAAGGGAGCACTCCGGAATTCAGTCCACTAGAAAGGGAAGGGACCCAAAGGTTTTAGGCAAGTTCAGGTGGTGATCTAGGCTGAACCCTTCAGCCGAGAATAGCCAAGGTCAAGGTATGGGTTTTATGAAACTAGGCATGTCTTTAGCGTGATCAGCGTTCGAGGTCATCCTTTCCTTCTATCTACGTCGACCCCAAATCCAGTAAGTTCACGGGAGTGAACCAGATTCGTCGGCAAGAAAAAGAACTTGGGGATGATGGCTGACATCATCGTCTGAAGTCTCAGGAAGTGTTCACGGGCCATCTCGTCGTCATGGGATCTCGAACAAGTGATGTCGATAGCTCTAGGTGCAGGAACTCCTTAAGAAGCGTTATGTTTTGTGGTATGTCTACTTAAAAACAGTCTCGCCCAGACCTTTTGGGTCACTTTAGAAACTTCAGAGTTGGCATAAGTGGAATGATGGGGAATTCGTGGAATGTCTGGATCCTTTCCAAAGATAACCTATGGAAACGTTCGTTCATGGCTCGACAAGTCTCAGTGGACCTACTTCTGTCTCCTTATTACAGAAAGACTAAAGATGTTTCGATGTATGAGTCCACACCTCTGGCATCACTCTGGGGAAAAGAAAACATTTTTAAAAAGTGACACTGTGTGAAAATGTATGCTGGTGAAATGGAATCATCCCTTTGCCAGTCCAGAATCACTGGTGTCACAGACGCCGTTCACCCTGGCTTCCTAGTTCCTGTTCATGACCGATTCAGGTTTCTGAGGGTTCCGAATTCTGATTGTCCTTTTCTTGTTTTCTTCTCCATTCGTGTCTCAAAGAACTTTACGTTCCAAAAATATTTTTTAACCTACCAAATCATAGATTGTCCGTTTGTCACAAAAACTTTTAGGTTGAGAGATCTTTTCTTTCTTCCTTCCTTCCTTTCTTCCTTCCTTCCTTCCTTCCTTCCTTCCTTCCTTCCTTCCTTCCTTCCTTCCTTCCTTCCTTCCTTCCTTCGTCCCTCCCTCCCTCCCTCCCTCTCCTCTCCTCTCCTCTTGTCTCCTCTCCTCTCCTCTCCTTCCTCTCTCTCTCTCTCTCTCTCTCTCTTCTTTCTTTCTTTCTTTCTTTCTTTCTTTCTTTCTTTCTTTCTTTCTTTCTTTCTTTCTTTCTTTCTTTCTTTCTTTCTTTCTTTCTTTCTTTCTTTCTTTCTTTCTTTCTTTCTTTTTCTTTCTTTCTTTCTATCCCCCAAGTCTGTGCGTTGTGTTTCTTTCACTTTGTTCTGTTCCTAGGTACTAGGGATTTCTTTTAAATTCCATTAGCTTAAATAAGGGGCTTTGCATTTTTTGGCGAAAGCACCAGAAATGTATTTTCTCATTGAGTGTCGGAATGTTGTTTGCCGTGGATGAGGCAGGCTCTCCTTCTGCCAGATGACTGACGATTGGATGGAGGACAAGAGTACACGTGAGTAGGATCACGAACACTTACTGACGTTTCAGAGGACCTTAAATGAAAAACAGAGAAGCCTAGCCTCCCCCCTCCCCGCCCTGTAAAATTCGTCTGAAGTGGAGAGAAGACCTTGTTAAAAAATCATTTTGCTTTTCGTTCGATCCACATGGTGCGTGGATTTCCTAGCAGAAACTTAAGCGAGGTGTGTGTTCATCATTCAGCAGAATTCTAATTCTCTAGTTCTAAGGAAAACTACTCCAACGCTTGAGGAAGTCACCTTCCCGTGCAATCCTTAGGGAAAGCTCCCACCAAATTTAAGGATAGGAAATTTGGTTTGTAAACAAACGAGAGTCTTCATTTGGCGACCTTTGGTAGAAGTGGGGTGGGGGGGTTGTCTCACTTTCCATGGTTCCACTGTGCACACATTTCAATGACTAGGTGAAATCGCACCAAGAGCCTAACTACGTGTTTCAAATGTCAGTTTCCGCGATGGATGAACGGTAGCTGCGTCAAGTTCAAAGTCTGCTGCTTCCCGTTCGGTCTGCAGTGACTCCACCGATAACAAACGTGCGTGCCCCGTGTCCGGGGACCGATCCTCTTTCAGAGCCTCTCGGTGATTGCCTGGCGTGTATGTGTCTGTTTCCCAGGTCACACGCAGTGTGTCGTTGTGTTGCCCCCCGCCCCGGTCTGGTCTCCCCCGTCCATGGAAAATAAAAAGAAAGAATTGCCCGGGAACGACGAAAGTGCGGCTAAGAAACCCAAAATGATGACGCTGGGAGTCATCACTTGGATGGGGTTAGGAGACACCTGGGCATGCCTAGGACAACGCTGCCACCGTGTGAGAGACCAGCGCAAGGAGAGCTGAAGAAAACAAAGAAAAAAAAGGAGGAGGAGGAAGGGGAGGAGGAGGAGGAGGAGGAGGAGGAGGAGGAGGAGGAGGAGGAGGAGGAAGAGGGTGGGGGGCGGGCGGGGGTGCGGGTGGGGGGAGGACAGGCTGAAGATGTCTCCAGGCGATGACGTTGGTGAAACCGTTCCCATTCAGAAAAGCACTTCCAGAGAAGAGAGTTCAGGACCCAGAGGGCACAAAGGGTTATCGTGTTGGAGGCTGATCTTCAGTTAGGGGAATAACAAGCAAACACACAAAACCTAGGACTGCTTATCCAGATGTAGAAAAGATACCACGCCAAGAAGGCAGGCAGGAGAGCAATGTTGAAGATTGCTGTTCCTAGGACCTTCCAAAATGAATCGGAGGCTTTCATGGCATGCTTTCTGTGACGGTCCACCACTCAATAAATCGTACTTTGGCTCTCTTTTTATTTCTCTACCTTTTAAATGGTGAGCGAGTAAGAGAGTTTTAAAATGTTTTGATAGGATTTTTTTTTTTTTTTTTTTTTTTTTTTTTTTGTGGTACGCGGGCCTCTCACTGTTGTGGCCTCTCCCATTGCGGAGCACAGGCTCCGGACGCGCAGGCCCAGCGGCCATGGCTCACGGGCCCAGCCGCTCCGCGGCATGTGGGATCTTCCCGGACCAGGGCACGAACCCGTGTCCCCTGCATCGGCAGGCGGACTCTCAACCACTGCGCCACCAGGGAAGCCCCCTGATAGGATTTTTGAATGTCGTGGGAGAACGGTATTTTCCCCCCGTGGATGAACAAGATTGCTTTTTCGAGCTTCACCTTTCACGGTCATTTTAGGGTCCTGAACTGCCCTGCCAAGTGAGCCCTGTGTGTCGCTGTGTCCCTTCAGAAGGGTTGGTGCTTGATGACATCATGATATCGAAATCTTGATGGTTGACTTACAGGACCACTGTTGGGAGTTTGTTTGTCGTCTTAATCTTCCTTACCTACTGCACTCACGTGACTGTCCACTCTTTGTCTCACTTCTCTCTCCGCACCCCCACCCCCCACCCCCCACCCCCCACCCGGTCCTTCTCTCATAGATATAGACGTACGGGCACAGAGAGCGCTAACAGTGCGTCCGTACCTATCTCTCCATCGTTACAGGTGTTGGTACAGATAGACATGTACGTGTCGTCTTTACCCCCTCCGTGGGCACTTAGTGGAGTTGCTGGGTCGCATGGTAGTTTTCTGTGCAGTGTTTTGAGGGACTTCCTTTCTGTTTTCCATACTGCTGTCTTTTGTCGGAGAGCCGTTCTCTCACCCGCCGGGTGACATCTCTGAGTCCTCCCTCCGGCGTGCCACGGTGGTGGTGGTCTCTCTCAGCTTGAAAAATACGTGTTGGATCGGGAGGAAGGAGGCACTTTTTCTGCTTGTACGAACTTGCTGTCGCAACTCCAGATCCTGTGCCTGTCCGAATATCTTCGTCCAGAGAGATGCGTGTGTGCGCTTTTTTCGTTGCCCCGTTGAATTCTTTCACTAAAAGAGGTTTTCTGTTTTATTTCTGTTTGTTTTGTTGTTGTGTTTTGTTTGTTTGGTTTTTACTAAGAAAGTTGTGTTCTTTCTTTCTTTCTTTTTTCTTTTTTTCTTTTTTTCTCTTCTTCTTTTTTTTCTCTAATGAAAATGTTCTGTTCTGGCCTCCTGCCCACTTTTCTCACTGGGTCGCTTGTTTTCTGGAGGCTGAATTGTGTGAGGTCTTGGTCTGTTTTGGATAGGCTCCCCTGACGGGATGTGCTTGGGCTTGTCCTAGGCCTTTATACGTCCACGTCCACGTATACGTATGCCACAAGCGTACGTAATGTGTGTACGTATGCGATACGTGCACGCTTTTCTCTTTGTTTTAAAGGCCAGAGAAGTTCTACAGCTTGACTTCTTGGTTGGTATGGTTTGGTGTGGTCCTGGTGGGACTACGGTTCGCTGTCAGTACTCACCGCACTCCACACACACACGCACGCACGCACACGCACACACACGCTCACACACACTCGCACTCAGAGTGTTGCCTTGTGTCGACGTACCGGAACTCAGTTTCTTTAGTGGATGGCTATTGACTCCACCCTCGCCCCCTCCCCACCAGCCGCCCGCATTCCCCCAACCCCCGCCTCACCCGCCCCCACCCCCCCCACCCCCGCCCGGCCCGTGATGGATCGTGGTCAGTCCGTTATGAAATCCATGTTCTCGTGACCGCAAGTGCATTTTCCCCACCCTCGCAGCACCCATGTGTTGTCTTTGGACGAATTCCTGCGTTGTTCCCTGAGCGCTTGCCTGGTTTCGGTTTGCCAGTCCCCGACTTCCGTCCCTCTCTCTCTCCCTCCCTCCCTCCCTCCGTCCGTCCCTCCGTCCTTACATCCGTCCCTCCGTCCCTCCGTCCCTCCATCCGTCCCTCCCTCCTTCCCTCCCTCCCTCCCTCCCTCCCTCCCTCCCTCCCTCCCTCCCTCCCTCCCTCCCCCCCGTCCGGGCAGCCGGGGATCTTGCTCGTGCCCCTCTGGGCAACCCGTGCCGGGCGCCCCGGGCCCCGCCGGCGTCTCCGCGGGATTTCCCCCCCGCCCAGGAATCGCGTTGGGGAGCGCGTCTCCTCCGAGACAGCCTCCCGGCGACATCTCCCCGGCTTCCCCCGCCCCCCACCCCCCCACCCCCGTCTGCTGCCCGGGTCGCACCGTGTCGTGTCGTGCCGACCGGGGAGCTAGCTCCGAGATGGACGACACGGGGCCGCCGCGCCAGACGCCCGCCGCCTCGTCCCGGGCTGAGCTCGGGCGTTTGGGCGGCCCGGCGCTGCCGCCGCGTCCTCGGTGGCCGGCCGGCGACAGGGATCCGGCCCGGGGACGTTGGAGCCGGTTGTCGGGAGCCACCTGGCGGCCGCTTTTATATTGTCCCTTGTCTCTGGAGCTTCGGCGACCTTCGTGAGGGCTGTGAGTCGGCCGCCGGGCCCGAGGCAGAGTTCCGGCAGCCAGGCGACGCTGGTGGCCACTGTCCCGGTGGCGCCCAGGCGTGGGCGCCTCCTGCTGTCGCTTGAGATTGGGCGTGCAGGTCTATGAGGGTGTGACCGTCGCCGCGCTCTCGAGCCGCTCTGGGGGACCGCCTGGCCCGGTCGACCAGCATCCGTCCGCTCCCCTCCGGCCGCGGGGACCGACCCGGCCACCCGACACGACCTGGGCCGGGCCGCCGCGGTGGGAAGGGAGAGGGTCTTCCGCGCCCTCCGGAGCGCCTGCGGATGGGCGGTCGGTCGGGCTTTCTCCTGGCTCACCCTTTGGAGCGTTCATTCCCCGACCCCCCCCACCCTCCCTTCCTCTCTTCCGCGGTCCCCACAGCGCCCCGCTCCGGAAGGTGGGGGACCGGCCCGGGCCCGTGCGTTTAGGTTAGGCCGGTGGCGGGCGCGACGGGCTCGGTGGCGGGCGCGCGTGGGGCCCCTCCCGGTGGTCGGATTCTTTCTCACCGATGTTTGGCCGAGTCGGACTCGGGAGGTGGGGACCGGCCTGGGCCGCGAGGGGTGACCCGGAGAGACCGGCCCGGGCCCGGGCCCGGGTGCGGTCCCTCCCTCGTGGGCTCTGGTCGCCTGGGAGGCGCCTCCCGGGGCAAAATGTTTCCAAGTGCCCCTGGGTCCGTGGACGTGGACGGACCGGGCCTTGCTCGCGCGGGTGGCCGGGGAGGGCGCACCCGGCCCTTCAGCGTGCCCACGGGGGGTCCTGGTCGGCGGACTTTGAGTTTTTTCTCACCCTCCCTCCCCCGCCCCCTCTCCTCCACCCGCCGCGAGTCCCGGCCGGGGTGGGGGTGGGGACCGGCCCGCCCGAGCCGTCCTGGGTGGCCCGGATAGGGCGGCCCGGGCCCGGGCGCGGTCCCCCGTGGGGCCCGCTCGTCGGAGACGGCCGAGTGAGATATTTCTTTTCCTTTCACCAAGTCTTGGCCCGGAGACTCGGAGGGACCGGTACCTGCCCGTGCGGGTGAACCGGGGAGGGCGACCCGGCTCGCGGCCCTCTCCCACGTTTGCCCGCCCCGCTTGGCCCGCCCCCCCCCTCCCCCCCACCCCCCCCCCCCCACTCCCCCCAAGCTCCTCGGGTCGACCAGATGGCCCCGAGAGCTCCGGGGCTGGTGTGGATGGGGAAGTGTTGGGGACAGGCGGCCGGACCGAGGTCCCGGGGACCCCCCCTGCGACGCGTGCGTGGGCCCCGCTGCCGGGCGCCGTGATTTTTTTCGCCCGAAATGGGCCTTTTTTGCCACCAGATAGGTGCTGACACGGTCTTCTCTGGCGTCTGTCGCTGAGGACTTTGGGAGTCTGGACGCGCGCAGGGTTCTGGGCTTTGGATCGCCGTCTGGTGGCCGAGCCGACCCTCGCCACTTGAGTCGCCCGCCTGGGCCTGCGCGCCGGCTCTCGTGTGTGCGTCCGGCTGACCCGACCCGCGGTGCCGCCTCCGGTCTCTGGCTCACCCGAGGGCGGCGGGGCGGCGGGGCGTTGGGTCTTCTACCCCGTGTGACTCCCCTCCCCGCCGCAGGCACCCGGTGGTGGCTGAGACGACGACCCCACCCCGCAGGCTCCGTGCCACGTGTCAGGCGTTCTCCTCACTCGCGGGGTCGTCGGCCACTTTTGCCTGAGAGGAGAAAAAAAAAAAAAAAAGAGGGGGTTTGGGGTGCCGCCGGTGAGGCCGAAGCAGGCTCCTCTGGTGATGGTCCTCGCTGTGCGTGCCCCTCCCCTTCGGGGCCTGGTGGTCCCTGGCTCTCTGGCGTGACTGATCGATGTGGTGATGTCGCGCTCTCCTGGGCCGGGCCTTAAGGTCGCGCCAGACGAGGGACGGACGTTCTTGGCGAACGGGACCGCTCTTCTCGTTCTGTCCGCGGGCCTCCCCGCCTCTCTCCTCACGCTCTCCCGGCCTGTCGAGGGGTGTGGGGAAGGGCAGGGGTGGTGGTCCCCGGCCCTGACCTTCGGCCTCCCGCCCCCTGCCTCACGGCGTGGGTGGCGGGGCCGTGGTCCTCGGACGCAGCAGACGCTCTCGCTTCGCCTCCTCGGCGTGTTGCCCCCGTGGGCGGTCCTCCCCGCGTTGGTGGGGGGGTGCCGTCCCGCCGCTGCGCCGCGCGCCCCTGCCGGTGCGTGAGCGTGCCTCGTTCGATCCTCTGTGGTGCCCCTGGAGCGCTCCAGGTCGTCCCTCAGGTGCCCGAGGCCGAGCGGTGGTGTCGTTCCCTTCTCCCAGCGTGCTCCTCGGGGTCCCCGCCGCCGCGGTGGTGCGTCCCGTGAGTGGCTCTCTTGGGGGGGTCGAGACGGTAAGGGAGGCGTGCCTCTGTTTTCCCTCCCTCGGTTGGGGGAAACAGGGGCCGCCTCGTCGCGGTCGTCCTCCCACGGTGTTGCTGTGGCACGGGGGGACTGACTCGGGCCAGGCGAGCGTCCGCGTGTGCCCACCCTCCCCCCCCACGTGTGTGTGTGTTTGTGGCGGTCGGGGGGGAGGGGGTCGCACGCGGGCGTGGGTGGCGAGCGCGTTGGGCCGGGGCCTGTGAGAGAAGGGGGTCTTTCCGCCCCTCTCGGGCGTGCTCCCTCCT
>NW_026711926.1:0-25975 GCF_026419965.1 Kogia breviceps
TGTGCGATGAACAGGGTCTGGTGAGTCCAGTTGATTGAGCAAGGAGTAAGTCGTGTCCATTCCATATTCGGTTTTCGGAAGGGTATGTGTGCTCATTTTAAACTCGAGTTTTATGCGTCACCCCACCTCACCTTTCCCCTGAAGCAGGCATATGTGTGTTTTCTAAAAGCGTGACTCTGTTCTGTTTGGGGATTCCGTTCATGGGGAGCGATTTTTACATTCCCTCGATAAGTGATATCATAAGTTTCTTTTTTTGTGGGACTGATTTCACTGAGGATGATCGTACCTAAATCCACTCAGGATGCTGCTACCAGCCTCATGACGTGGATTTCATGGTTGAGTGACACTGCATTGGACCTACGTAGCACCACTTGTCCACTTGTCCACTTGTCGTTGTCCACTTGGCTCTTTCCTGGGATATGAAATGTGTACCGGAGTGGAGGTTCTTGTCAAGACAGCAGCCCTCAACTTTCGGGTCCCTGTGTCTGGTTGATTTTTTCATTTTCCCAAGGTCAACGCCCATGTTTGGAAGTGCCCTATGCTCTGTGGTTCTGTGTTTTACATGGTTTGGGAAAGAGGATACACTTGTGAAGATTGGCTGTTGGCCATTGACATCCCGCCCATCAGCTTAACAAGGCTCCCTTGACTCCGTGGCCTGTCCTGCCTTTCTGGTTTTTAGACTTTTTTCGCCTGGCCCTTTTGCCCGGGTGAGGGGTGCGAGAGATTTCTTTGTAGTGCTGATTTGCTCTCCCAGGTTGCTTGGTTGGCCAAAAAGGGCGTATGCGTTTTTTCCTGAATATATTCAGGAAAAAACGCATACGCCCTTTTTGGCCAACCGCATCATTGTCCACGTTCTGGCGCTTTTCATGTGCTATTGGAGCCATTCCGATGTACCCGTTGACATCCGTTTCCTGCAATTCTGCCTTGCGTTCATCGCCTCTTCGTAGCCTGACCTCAATATATTTTGGGGCGATAGTTATCGTTTAGAACTCTGCAGGTTTGGGAAGTGCAGTGCCCCTGAGCTCCATTTCCCAAGTCGCTTTTTTGTGAGTGGGACGCAACACGGCTGGATGGCTTCACGCCCTATTGTCGATCCGGGGTGGAAGGCTGAACCTCTGGTGAATTCTTCTTCGTGATGGGAAATGAGAGTGACATGTGCCCGACCAAACACCTCCAGCGAGTCTCTCATTGGTTCCCCCTCTTGCAGTTCATCCTGCGGACAAATTGCAGACGGTACGAAAGAGGCATGGAAAGGCGCCGAGTCTCCAAGTGGGGAGATTGTTAGTAAGGGGGCCTGAATGGAGAACACGAGCACCAGGAGATGAAAACTGAGGTGAGTTTCAGAAAGCTTTCCCGATCCCACGGTGTAGCATCCGCTGGGTTTCCAATGAGTGCTTTCGCTGTCGGAAGATTGCGTTGAACCTGGAGAGTTGGGACCCATGGAATGGGGAGCACGCAGGATTCCTTTCAAGGGTCTGCATTTGCTTTCCCAACCTCACCAATCGTCTCAGCCCCAAGAGTGTCCAGCCTTATGTCTTCTGCCGCTGGGGCTGTAGATGTGGTCAATCCTGGTTGCATGCCAGTCCCTGAACGCATTTTGGAAGAATTTCTCTCTGTTTTGCCCTGCTTGTTTCTTCTTTATGTTGGAAATGTATCCTCAGAATGGGTCTGAGCTGATTTTCCCTGCTGGTTTTAGGCCGCTTTACACACACTTGATGCACTTACACAGAGCTATCAAGACTTAGCTTTGAAGATGCTTACTAGTCGGATAGATACTTGTGCGATGAACAGGGTTTGGTGAGTCCAGTTGATTGAGCAAGGAGTAGGTCGTGTCCATTCCATATTCGGTTTTCGGAAGGGTATCTGTGCTCATTTCAAACTCGAGTTTTATGCGTCACCCCACCTCACCTTTCCCCTGAAGCAGGCATAAGTGTGTTTTCTAAAAGCGTGACTCTGTTCTGTTTGGGGATTCCGTTCATGGGGAGCGATTTTTACATTCCCTCGATAAGTGATATCATAAGTTTCTTTTTTGTGGGACTGATTTCACTGAGGATGATCGTACCTAAATCCACTCAGGATGCTGCTACCAGCCTCATGACGTGGATTTCATGGCTGAGTGACACTCCATTGGACCTACGTAGCACCACTTGTCCACTTGTCCACTTGTCTTTGTCCATTTGTCCACTCGTCTTTGTCCACTTGGCTCTTTCCTGGGATATGAAACGTGTACCGGAGTGGAGGTTCTTGTCAAGACAGCAGCCCTCAACTTTGGGGTCCCTGTGTCTGGTTGATTTTTTCATTTTCCCAAGGTCAACGCCCATGTGTGGAAGTGCCCTATGCTCTGTGGTTCTGTGTTTTACATGGTTTGGGAAAGAGGATACACTTGTGAAGATTGGCTGTTGGCCATTGACATCCCGCCCTTCAGCTTAACAAGGCTCCCTTGACTCCGTGGGCTGTCCTGCCTTTCTGGTTTTTAGACTTTTTTCGCCTGGCCCTTTTGCCCCGGGGGGGGGGTGGGCGAGAGATTTCTTTGTAGTGCTGATTTGCTCTCCCAGGTTGCTTGGTTGGCCAAAAAGGGCGTATGCGTTTTTTCCTGAATATATTCAGGAAAAAACGCATACGCCCTTTTTGGCCAACCGCATCATTGTCCACGTTCTGGCGCTTTTCATGTGCTATCGGGGCCATTCCGATGTACCCGTTGACATCCGTTTCCTGCAATTCTGCCTTGCGTTCAACGCCTCTTCGTAGCCTGACCTCAATATATTTTGGGGCGATACTTATCGTTTAGAACTCTGCAGGTTTGGGAAGTGCAGTGCTCCTGAGCTCCATTTCCCAAGTCGCTTTTTTGTGAGTGGGACGCAACACGGCTGGATGGCTTCACGCCCTCTTGTCGATCCGCGGTGGCAGGCTGAACCTTTGGTGAATTCTTCTTCGTGATGGGAAATGAGAGTGACATGTGCCCGACCAAACACCTCCAGCGAGTCTCTCATTGGTTCCCCCTCTTGCAGTTCATCCTGCGGACAAATTGCAGACGGTACGAAAGAGGCATGGAAAGGCGCCGAGTCTCCAAGTGGGGAGATTGTTAGTAAGGGGGCCTGAATGGAGAACACGAGCACCAGGAGATGAAAACTGAGGTGAGTTTCAGAAAGCTTTCCCGATCCCACGTTGTAGCATCCGCTGGGTTTCCAATGAGTGCTTTCGCTGTCGGAAGATTGCGTTGAACCTGGAGAGTTGGGACCCATGGAATGGGGAGCACGCAGGATTCCTTTCAAGGGTCTGCATTTGCTTTCCCAACCTCACCAATCGTCTCAGCCCCAAGAGTGTCCAGCCTTATGTCTTCTGCCGCTGGGGCTGTAGATGTGGTCAATCCTGGTTGCATGCCAGTCCCTGAACGCATTTTGGAAGAATTTCTCTCTGTTTTGCCCTGCTTGTTTCTTCTTTATGTTGGAAATGTATCCTCAGAATGGGTCTGAGCTGATTTTCCCTGCTGGTTGTAGGCCGCTTTACACACACTTGATGCACTTACACAGAGATATCAAGACTTAGCTTTTAAGATGCTTACTAGTCGGATAGATACTTGTGCGATGAACAGGGTCTGGTGAGTCCAGTTGATTGAGCAAGGAGTAGGTCGTGTCCATTCCATATTCGGTTTTCGGAAGGGTATCTGTGCTCATTTCAAACTCGAGTTTTATGCGTCACCCCACCTCACCTTTCCCCTGAAGCAGGCATAAGTGTGTTTTCTAAAAGCGTGACTCTGTTCTGTTTGGGGATTCCGTACATGGGGAGCGATTTTTACATTCCCTCGATAAGTGATATCATAAGTTTCTTTTTTTGTGGGACTTATTTCACTGAGGATGATCGTACCTAAATCCACTCAGGATGCTGCTACCAGCCTCATGACGTGGATTTCATGGCTGAGTGACACTCCATTGGACCTACGTAGCACCACTTGTCCACTTGTCTTTGTCCACTTGTCCACTCGTCTTTGTCCACTTGGCTCTTTCCTGGGATATGAAACGTGTACCGGAGTGGAGGTTCTTGTCAGGACAGCAGCCCTCAACATTGGGGTCCCTGTGTCTGGTTGATTTTTTCATTTTCCCAAGGTCAACGCCCATGTGAGGAAGTGCCCTATGCTCTGTGGTTCTGTGTTTTCCATGGTTTGGGAAAGAGGATACACTTGTGAAGATTGGCTGTTGGCCATTGACATCCCGCCCATCAGCTTAACAAGGCTCCCTTGACTCCGTGGCCTGTCCTGCCTTTCTGGTTTTTAGACTTTTTTCGCCTGGCCCTTTTGCCCCGGGGGGGGGGGGGGCGAGAGATTTATTTGTAGTGCTGATTTGCTCTCCCAGATTGCTTGGTTGGCCAAAAAGGGCGTATGCGTTTTTTCCTGAATATATTCAGGAAAAAACACATACGCCCTTTTTGGCCAACCGCATCATTGTCCTCGTTCTGGCGCTTTTCATGTGCTATCGGAGCCATTCCGATGTACCCGTTGACATCCGTTTCCTGCAATTCTGCCTTGCGTTCAACGCCTCTTCGTAGCCTGACCTCAATATATTTTGGGGCGATAGTTATCGTTTAGAACTCTGCAGGTTTGGGAAGTGCAGTGCCCCTGAGCTCCATTTCCCAAGTCGCTTTTTTGTGAGTGGGACGCAACACGGCTGGATGGCTTCACGCCCTATTGTCGATCCGCGGTGGCAGGCTGAACCTCTGGTGAATTCTTCTTCGTGATGGGAAATGAGAGTGACATGTGCCCGACCAAACACCTCCAGCGAGTCTCTCATTGGTTCCCCCTCTTGCAGTTCATCCTGCGGACAAATTGCAGACGGTACGAAAGAGACATGGAAAGGCGCCGAGTCTCCAAGTGGGGAGATTGTTAGTAAGGGGGCCTGAATGGAGAACACGAGCACCAGGAGATGAAAACTGAGGTGAGTTTCAGAAAGCTTTCCCGATCCCACGGTGTAGCATCCGCTGGGTTTCCAATGAGTGCTTTCGCTGTCGGAAGATTGCGTTGAACCTGGAGAGTTGGGACCCATGGAATGGGGAGCACGCAGGATTCCTTTCAAGGGTCTGCATTTGCTTTCCCAACCTCACCAATCGTCTCAGCCCCAAGAGTGTCCAGCCTTATGTCTTCTGCCGCTGGGGCTGTAGATGTGGTCAATCCTGGTTGCATGCCAGTCCCTGAACGCATTTTGGAAGAATTTCTCTCTGTTTTGCCCTGCTTGTTTCTTCTTTATGTTGGAAATGTATCCTCAGAATGGGTCTGAGCTGATTTTCCCTGCTGGTTTTAGGCCGCTTTACACACACTTGATGCACTTACACAGAGCTATCAAGACTTAGCTTTGAAGATGCTTACTAGTCGGATAGATACTTGTGCGATGAACAGGGTCTGGTGAGTCCAGTTGATTGAGCAAGGAGTAGGTCGTGTCCATTCCATATTCGGTTTTCGGAAGGGTATGTGTGCTCATTTCAAACTCGAGTTTTATGCGTCACCCCACCTCACCTTTCCCCTGAAGCAGGCATAAGTGTGTTTTCTAAAAGCGTGACTCTGTTCTGTTTGGGGATTCCGTTCATGGGGAGCGATTTTTACATTCCCTCGATAAGTGATATCATAAGTTTCTTTTTCTGTGGGACTGATTTCACTGAGGATGATCGTACCTAAATCCACTCAGGATGCTGCTACCAGCCTCATGACGTGGATTTCATGGCTGAGTGACACTCCATTGGACCTACGTAGCACCACTTGTCCACTTGTCCACTTGTCTTTGTCCACTTGTCCACTCGTCTTTGTCCACTTGGCTCTTTCCTGGGATATGAAACGAGTACCGGATTGGAGGTTCTTGTCAAGACAGCAGCCCTCAACTTTGGGGTCCCTGTGTCTGGTTGATATTTTCATTTTCCCAAGGTCAACGCCCATGTGTGGAAGTGCCCTATGCTCTGTGGTTCTGTGTTTTACATGGTTTGGGAAAGAGGATACACTTGTGAAGATTGGCTGTTGGGCATTGACATCCCGCCCTTCAGCTTAACAAGGCTCCCTTGACTCCGTGGGCTGTCCTGCCTTTCTGGTTTTTAGACTTTTTTCGCCTGGCCCTTTTCCCCCGGGGGGGGTGGGCGAGAGATTTCTTTGTAGTGCTGATTTGCTCTCCCAGGTTGCCTGGTTGGCCAAAAAGGGCGTATGCGTTTTTTCCTGAATATATTCAGGAAAAAAATGCATTCGCCCTTTTTGGCCAACCGCCTCATTGTCCACGTTCTGGCGCTTTTCATGTGCTATCGGGGCCATTCCGATGTACCACTTGACATCCGTTTCCTGCAATTCTGCCTTGCGTTCAACGCCTCTTCGTAGCCTGACCTCAATATATTTTGGGGCGATAGTTATCGTTTAGAACTCTGCAGGTTTGGGAAGTGCAGTGCCCCTGAGCTCCATTTCCCAAGTCGCTTTTTTGTGAGTGGGACGCAACACGGCTGGATGGCTTCACGCCCTCTTGTCGATCCGCGGTGGCAGGCTGAACCTCTGGTGATTTCTTCTTCGTGATGGGAAATGAGAGTGACATGTGCCCGACCAAACACCTCCAGCGAGTCTCTCATTGGTTCCCCCTCTTGCAGTTCATCCTGCGGACAAATTGCAGACGGTACGAAAGAGGCATGGAAAGGCGCCGAGTCTCCAAGTGGGGAGATTGTTAGTAAGGGGGCCTGAATGGAGAACACGAGCACCAGGAGATGAAAACTGAGGTGAGTTTCAGAAAGCTTTCCCGATCCCACGGTGTAGCATCCGCTGGGTTTCCAATGAGTGCTTTCGCTGTCGGAAGATTGCGTTGAACCTGGAGAGTTGGGACCCATGGAATGGGGAGCACGCAGGATTCCATTCAAGGGTCTGCATTTGCTTTCCCAACCTCACGAATCGTCTCAGCCCCAAGAGTGTCCAGCCTTATGTCTTCTGCCGCTGGGGCTGTAGATGTGGTTAATCCTGGTTGCATGCCAGTCCCTGAACGCATTTTGGAAGAATTTCTCTCTGTTTTGCCCTGCTTGTTTCTTCTTTATGTTGGAAATGTATCCTCAGAATGGGTCTGAGCTGATTTTCCCTGCTGGTTTTAGGCCGCTTTACACACACTTGATGCACTTACACAGAGATATCAAGACTTAGCTTTTAAGATGCTTACTAGTCGGATAGATACTTGTGCGATGAACAGGGTCTGGTGAGTCCAGTTGATTGAGCAAGGAGTAGGTCGTGTCTATTCCATATTCGTTTTTCGGAAGGGTATGTGTGCTCATTTCAAACTCGAGTTTTATGCGTCACCCCACCTCACCTTTCCCCTGAAGCAGGCATAAGTGTGTTTTCTAAAAGCGTGACTCTGTTCTGTTTGGGGATTCAGTGCATGGGGAGCGATTTTTACATTCCCTCGATAAGTGATATCATAAGTTTCTTTTTCTGTGGGACTTATTTCACTGAGGATGATCGTACCTAAATCCACTCAGGATGCTGCTACCAGCCTCATGACGTGGATTTCATGGCTGAGTGACACTCCATTGGACCTACGTAGCACCACTTGTCCACTTGTCCACTTGTCTTTGTCCACTTGTCCACTCGTCTTTGTCCACTTGGCTCTTTCCTGGGATATGAAACGTGTACCGGAGTGGAGGTTCTTGTCAAGACAGCAGCCCTCAACTTTGGGGTCCCTGTGTCTGGTTGATTTTTTCATTTTCCCAAGGTCAACGCCCATGTGTGGAAGTGCCCTATGCTCTGTGGTTCTGTGTTTTACATGGTTTGGGAAAGAGGATACACTTGTGAAGATTGGCTGTTGGCCATTGACATCCCGCCCATCAGCTTAACAAGGCTCCCTTGACTCCGTGGGCTGTCCTGCCTTTCTGGTTTTTAGACTTTTTTTGCCTGGCCCTTTTGCCCCGGGGGGGGCGAGAGATTTCTTTGTAGTGCTGATTTGCTCTCCCAGGTTGCTTGGTTGGCCAAAAAGGGCGTATGCGTTTTTTCCTGAATATATTCAGGAAAAAACGCATACGCCCTTTTTGGCCAACCGCATCATTGTCCACGATCTGGCGCTTTTCATGTGCTATCGGGGCCATTCCGATGTACCCGTTGACATCCGTTTCCTGCAGTTCTGCCTTGCGTTCAGCGCCTCTTCGTAGCCTGACCTCAATATATTTTGGGGCGATAGTTATCGTTTAGAACTCTGCAGGTTTGGGAAGTGCAGTGCCCCTGAGCTCCATTTCCCAAGTCGCTTTTTTGTGAGTGGGACGCAACACGGCTGGATGGCTTCACGCCCTATTGTCGATCCGGGGTGGCAGGCTGAACCTGTGGTGAATTCTTCGTCGTGATGGGAAATGAGAGTGACATGTGCCCGACCAAACACCTCCAGCGAGTCTCTCATTGGTTCCCCCTCCTGCAGTTCATCCTGCGGACAAATTGCAGACGGTACGAAAGAGGCATGGAAAGGCGCCGAGTCTCCAAGTGGGGAGATTGTTAGTAAGGGGGCCTGAATGGAGAACACGAGCACCAGGAGATGAAAACTGAGGTGAGTTTCAGAAAGCTTTCCCGATCCCACGGTGTAGCATCCGCTGGGTTTCCAATGAGTGCTTTCGCTGTCGGAAGATTGCGTTGAACCTGGAGAGTTGGGACCCATGGAATGGGGAGCACGCAGGATTCCTTTCAAGGGTCTGCATTTGCTTTCCCAACCTCACCAATCGTCTCAGCCCCAAGAGTGTCCAGCCTTATGTCTTCTGCCGCTGGGGCTGTAGATGTGGTCAATCCTGGTTGCATGCCAGTCCCTGAACGCATTTTGGAAGAATTTCTCTCTGTTTTGCCCTGCTTGTTTCTTCTTTATGTTGGAAATGTATCCTCAGAATGGGTCTGAGCTGATTTTCCCTGCTGGTTTTAGGCCGCTTTACACACACTTGATGCACTTACACAGAGATATCAAGACTTAGCTTTTAAGATGCTTACTAGTCGGATAGATACTTGTGCGATGAACAGGGTCTGGTGAGTCCAGTTGATTGAGCAAGGAGTAGGTCGTGTCCATTCCATATTCGGTTTTCGGAAGGGTATGTGTGCTCATTTCAAACTCGAGTTTTATGCGTCACCCCACCTCACCTTTCCCCTGAAGCAGGCATAAGTGTGTTTTCTAAAAGCGTGACTCTGTTCTGTTTGGGGATTCCGTTCATGGGGAGCGATTTTTACATTCCCTCGATAAGTGATATCATAAGTTTCTTTTTTTGTGGGACTTATTTCACTGAGGATGATCGTACCTAAATCCACTCAGGATGCTGCTACCAGCCTCATGACGTGGATTTCATGGCTGAGTGACACTCCATTGGACCTACGTAGCACCACTTGTCCACTTGTCCACTTGTCTTTGTCCACTTGTCCACTCGTCTTTGTCCACTTGGCTCTTTCCTGGGATATGAAACGTGTACCGGAGTGGAGGTTCTTGTCAAGACAGCAGCCCTCAACTTTGGGGTCCCTGTGTCTGGTTGATTTTTTCATTTTCCCAAGGTCAACGCCCATGTGTGGAAGTGCCCTATGCTCTGTGGTTCTGTGTTTTCCATGGTTTGGGAAAGAGGATACACTTGTGAAGATTGGCTGTTGGCCATTGACATCCCGCCCATCAGCTTAACAAGGCTCCCTTGACTCCGTGGGCTGTCCTGCCTTTCTGGTTTTTAGACTTTTTTCGCCTGGCACTTTTGCCCCGGGGGGGGGGGGCGAGAGATTTCTTTGTAGTGCTGATTTGCTCTCCCAGGTTGCTTGGTTGGCCAAAAAGGGCGTATGCGTTTTTTCCTGAATATATTCAGGAAAAAACGCATACGCCCTTTTTGGCCAACCGCATCATTGTCCACGTTCTGGCGCTTTTCATGTGCTATCGGGGCCATTCCGATGTACCCGTTGACATCCGTTTGCTGCAATTCTGCCTTGCGTTCAACGCCTCTTCGTAGCCTGACCTCAATATATTTTGGGGCGATAGTTATCGTTTAGAACTCTGCAGGTTTGGGAAGTGCAGTGCCCCTGAGCTCCATTTCCCAAGTCGCTTTTTTGTGAGTGGGTCGCAACACGGCTGGATGGCTTCACGCCCTATTGTCGATCCGCGGTGGCAGGCTGAACCTTGGTGAATTCTTCTTCGTGATGGGAAATGAGAGTGACATGTGCCCGACCAAACACCTCCAGCGAGTCTGTCATTGGTTCCCCCTCTTGCAGTTCATCCTGCGGACAAATTGCAGACGGTACGAAAGAGGCATGGAAAGGCGCCGAGTCTCCAAGTGGGGAGATTGTTAGTAAGGGGGCCTGAATGGAGAACACGAGCACCAGGAGATGAAAACTGAGGTGAGTTTCAGAAAGCTTTCCCGATCCCACGGTGTAGCATCCGCTGGGTTTCCAATGAGTGCTTTCGCTGTCGGAAGATTGCGTTGAACCTGGAGAGTTGGGACCCATGGAATGGGGAGCACGCAGGATTCCTTTCAAGGGTCTGCATTTGCTTTCCCAACCTCACCAATCGTCTCAGCCCCAAGACTGTCCAGCCTTATGTCTTCTGCCGCTGGGGCTGTAGATGTGGTCAATCCTGGTTGCATGCCAGTCCCTGAACGCATTTTGGAAGAATTTCTCTCTGTTTTGCCCTGCTTGTTTCTTCTTTATGTTGGAAATGTATCCTCAGAATGGGTCTGAGCTGATTTTCCCTGCTGGTTTTAGGCCGCTTTACACACACTTGATGCACTTACACAGAGATATCAAGACTTAGCTTTTAAGATGCTTACTAGTCGGATAGATACTTGTGCGATGAACAGGGTCTGGTGAGTCCAGTTGATTGAGCAAGGAGTAGGTCGTGTCCATTCCATATTCGGTTTTCGGAAGGGTATGTGTGCTCATTTCAAACTCGAGTTTTATGCGTCACCCCACCTCACCTTTCCCCTGAAGCAGGCATAAGTGTGTTTTCTAAAAGCGTGACTCTGTTCTGTTTGGGGATTCCGTTCATGGGGAGCGATTTTTACATTCCCTCGATAAGTGATATCATAAGTTTCTTTTTTTGTGGGACTTATTTCACTGAGGATGATCGTACCTAAATCCACTCAGGATGCTGCTACCAGCCTCATGACGTGGATTTCATGGCTGAGTGACACTCCATTGGACCTACGTAGCACCACTTGTCCACTTGTCCACTTGTCTTTGTCCACTTGTCCACTCGTCTTTGTCCACTTGGCTCTTTCCTGGGATATGAAACGTGTACCGGAGTGGAGGTTCTTGTCAAGACAGCAGCCCTCAACTTTGGGGTCCCTGTGTCTGGTTGATTTTTTCATTTTACCAAGGTCAACGCCCATGTGTGGAAGTGCCCTATGCTCTGTGGTTCTGTGTTTTCCATGGTTTGGGAAAGAGGATACACTTGTGAAGATTGGCTGTTGGCCATTGACATCCCGCCCATCAGCTTAACAAGGCTCCCTTGACTCCGTGGGCTGTCCTGCCTTTCTGGTTTTTAGACTTTTTTCGCCTGGCACTTTTGCCCCGGGGGGGGGGGGGGAGAGTTCTTTGTAGTGCTGATTTGCTCTCCCAGGTTGCTTGGTTGGCCAAAAAGGGCGTATGCGTTTTTTCCTGAATATATTCAGGAAAAAACGCATACGCCCTTTTTGGCCAACCGCATCATTGTCCACGTTCTGGCGCTTTTCATGTGCTATCGGGGCCATTCCGATGTACCCGTTGACATCCGTTTGCTGCAATTCTGCCTTGCGTTCAACGCCTCTTCGTAGCCTGACCTCAATATATTTTGGGGCGATAGTTATCGTTTAGAACTCTGCAGGTTTGGGAAGTGCAGTGCCCCTGAGCTCCATTTCCCAAGTCGCTTTTTTGTGAGTGGGTCGCAACACGGCTGGATGGCTTCACGCCCTATTGTCGATCCGCGGTGGCAGGCTGAACCTTGGTGAATTTTTCTTCGTGATGGGAAATGAGAGTGACATGTGCCCGACCAAACACCTCCAGCGAGTCTGTCATTGGTTCCCCCTCTTGCAGTTCATCCTGCGGACAAATTGCAGACGGTACGAAAGAGGCATGGAAAGGCGCCGAGTCTCCAAGTGGGGAGATTGTTAGTAAGGGGGCCTGAATGGAGAACACGAGCACCAGGAGATGAAAACTGAGGTGAGTTTCAGAAAGCTTTCCCGATCCCACGGTGTAGCATCCGCTGGGTTTCCAATGAGTGCTTTCGCTGTCGGAAGATTGCGTTGAACCTGGAGAGTTGGGACCCATGGAATGGGGAGCACGCAGGATTCCTTTCAAGGGTCTGCATTTGCTTTCCCAACCTCACCAATCGTCTCAGCCCCAAGAGTGTCCAGCCTTATGTCTTCTGCCGCTGGGGCTGTAGATGTGGTCAATCCTGGTTGCATGCCAGTCCCTGAACGCATTTTGGAAGAATTTCTCTCTGTTTTGCCCTGCTTGTTTCTTCTTTATGTTGGAAATGTATCCTCAGAATGGGTCTGAGCTGATTTTCCCTGCTGGTTTTAGGCCGCTTTACACACACTTGATGCACTTACACAGAGATATCAAGACTTAGCTTTTAAGATGCTTACTAGTCGGATAGATACTTGAGCGATGAACAGGGTCTGGTGAGTCCAGTTGATTGAGCAAGGAGTAGGTCGTGTCCATTCCATATTCGGTTTTCGGAAGGGTATCTGTGCTCATTTCAAACTCGAGTTTTATGCGTCACCCCACCTCACCTTTCCCCTGAAGCAGGCATAAGTGTGTTTTCTAAAAGCGTGACTCTGTTCTGTTTGGGGATTCCGTTCATGGGGAGCGATTTTTACATTCCCTCGATAAGTGATATCATAAGTTTCTTTTTTTGTGGGACTTATTTCACTGAGGATGATCGTACCTAAATCCACTCAGGATGCTGCTACCAGCCTCATGACGTGGATTTCATGGCTGAGTGACACTCCATTGGACCTACGTAGCACCACTTGTCCACTTGTCCACTTGTCTTTGTCCACTTGTCCACTTGGCTCTTTCCTGGGATATGAAACGTGTACCGGAGTGGAGGTTCTTGTCAAGACAGCAGCCCTCAACTTTGGGGTCCCTGTGTCTGGTTGATTTTTTCATTTTCCCAAGGTCAACGCCCATGTGTGGAAGTGCCCTATGCTCTGTGGTTCTGTGTTTTACATGGTTTGGGAAAGATGATACATTTGTGAAGATTGGCTGTTGGCCATTGACATCCCGCCCATCAGCTTAACAAGGCTCCCTTGACTCCGTGGGCTGTCCTGCCTTTCTGGTTTTTAGACTGTTTTCGCCTGGCCCTTTTGCCCCGGGGGGGGGCGAGAGATTTCTTTGTAGTGCTGATTTGCTCTCCCAGGTTGCTTGGTTGGCCAAAAAGGGCGTATGCGTTTTTTCCTGAATATATTCAGGAAAAAACGCATTCGCCCTTTTTGGCCAACCGCATCATTGTCCACGTTCTGGCGCTTTTCATGTGCTCTCCGGGCCATTCCGATGTACCCGTTGACATCCGTTTCCTGCAATTCTGCGTTGCGTTCAACGCCTCTTCGTAGCCTGACCTCAATATATTTTGGGGCGATAGTTATCGTTTAGAACTCTGCAGGTTTGGGAAGTGCAGTGCCCCTGAGCTCCATTTCCCAAGTCGCTTTTTTGTGAGTGGGTCGCAACACGGCTGGATGGCTTCACGGCCTATTGTCGATCCGGGGTGGCAGGCTGAACCTCTGGTGAATTCTTCTTCGTGATGGGAAATGAGAGTGACATGTGCCCGACCAAACACCTCCAGCGAGTCTCTCATTGGTTCCCCCTCTTGCAGTTCATCCTGCGGACAAATTGCAGACGGTACGAAAGAGGCATGGAAAGGCGCCGAGTCTCCAAGTGGGGAGATTGTTAGTAAGGGGGCCTGAATGGAGAACACGAGCACCAGGAGATGAAAACTGAGGTGAGTTTCAGAAAGCTTTCCCGATCCCACGGTGTAGCATCCGCTGGGTTTCCAATGAGTGCTTTCGCTGTCGGAAGATTGCGTTGAACCTGGAGAGTTGGGACCCATGGAATGGGGAGCACGCAGGATTCCTTTCAAGGGTCTGCATTTGCTTTCCCAACCTCACCAATCGTCTCAGCCCCAAGAGTGTCCAGCCTTATGTCTTCTGCCGCTGGGGCTGTAGATGTGGTCAATCCTGGTTGCATGCCAGTCCCTGAACGCATTTTGGAAGAATTTCTCTCTGTTTTGCCCTGCTTGTTTCTTCTTTATGTTGGAAATGTATCCTCAGAATGGGTCTGAGCTGATTTTCCCTGCTGGTTTTAGGCTGCTTTACACACACTTGATGCACTTACACAGAGCTATCAAGACTTAGCTTTGAAGATGCTTACTAGTCGGATAGATACTTGTGCGATGAACAGGGTCTGGTGAGTCCAGTTGATTGAGCAAGGAGTAGGTCGTGTCCATTCCATATTCGGTTTTCGGAAGGGTATCTGTGCTCATTTCAAACTCGAGTTTTATGCGTCACCCCACCTCACCTTTCCCCTGAAGCAGGCATAAGTGTGTTTTCTAAAAGCGTGACTCTGTTCTGTTTGGGGATTCAGTGCATGGGGAGCGATTTTTACATTCCCTCGATAAGTGATATCAGTTTCTTTTTTTGTGGGACTTACTTCACTGAGGATGATCGTACCTAAATCCACTCCGGATGCTGCTACCAGCCTCATGATGTGGATTTCATGGCTGAGTGACACTCCATTGGACCTACGTAGCACCACTTGTCCACTTGTCCACTTGTCTTTGTCCACTTGTCCACTCGTCTTTGTCCACATGGCTCTTTCCTGGGATATGAAACGTGTACCGGAGTGGAGGTTCTTGTCAAGACAGCAGCCCTCAACTTTGGGGTCCCTGTGTCTGGTTGATTTTTTCATTTTCCCAAGGTCAACGCCCATGTGTGGAAGTGCCCTATGCTCTGTGGTTCTGTGTTTTACATGGTTTGGGAAAGAGGATACACTTGTGAAGATTGGCTGTTGGCCATTGACATCCCGCCCATCAGCTTAACAAGGCTCCCTTGACTCCGTGGGCTGTCCTGCCTTTCTGGTTTTTAGACTTTTTTCGCCTGGCCCTTTTGCCCCGGGAGGGTCGAGAGATTTCTTTGTAGTGCTGAAATTGCTCTCCCAGGTTGCTTGGTTGGCCAAAAAGGGCGTATGCGTTTTTTCCTGAATATATTCAGGAAAACACGCATACGCCCTTTTTGGCCAACCGCATCATTGTCCACGTTCTGGCGCTTTTCATGTGCTATCGGGGCCATTCCGATGTACCCGTTGACATCCGTTTCCTGCAATTCTGCCTTGCGTTCAACGCCTCTTCGTAGCCTGACCTCAATATATTTTGGGGCGATAGTTATCGTTTAGAACTCTGCAGGTTTTGGAAGTGCAGTGCCCCTGAGCTCCATTTCCCAAGTCGCTTTTTTGTGAGTGGGACGCAACACGGCTGGATGGCTTCACGCCCTATTGTCGATCCGCGGTGGCAGGCTGAACCTCTGGTGAATTCTTCTTCGTGATGGGAAATGAGAGTGACATGTGCCCGACCAAACACCTCCAGCGAGTCTCTCATTGGTTCCCCCTCTTGCAGTTCATCCTGCGGACAAATTGCAGACGGTACGAAAGAGGCATGGAAAGGCGCCGAGTCTCCAAGTGGGGAGAGTGTTAGTAAGGGGGCCTGAATGGAGAACACGAGCACCAGGAGATGAAAACTGAGGTGAGTTTCAGAAAGCTTTCCCGATCCCACGGTGTAGCATCCGCTGGGTTTCCAATGAGTGCTTTCGCTGTCGGAAGATTGCGTTGAACCTGGAGAGTTGGGACCCATGGAATGGGGAGCACGCAGGATTCCTTTCAAGGGTCTGCATTTGCTTTCCCAACCTCACCAATCGTCTCAGCCCCAAGAGTGTCCAGCCTTATGTCTTCCGCCGCTGGGGCTGTAGATGTGGTCAATCCTGGTTGCATGCCAGTCCCTGAACGCATTTTGGAAGAATTTCTCTCTGTTTTGCCCTGCTTGTTTCTTCTTTATGTTGGAAATGTATCCTCAGAATGGGTCTGAGCTGATTTTCCCTGCTGGTTTTAGGCCGCTTTACACACACTTGATGCACTTACACAGAGATATCAAGACTTAGCTTTGAAGATGCTTACTAGTCGGATAGATACTTGTGCGATGAACAGGGTCTGGTGAGTCCAGTTGATTGAGCAAGGAGTAGGTCGTGTCCATTCCATATTCGGTTTTCGGAAGGGTATCTGTGCTCATTTCAAACTCGAGTTTTATGCGTCACCCCACCTCACCTTTCCCCTGAAGCAGGCATAAGTGTGTTTTCTAAAAGCGTGACTCCGTTCTGTTTGGGGATTCAGTGCATGGGGAGCGATTTTTACATTCCCTCGATAAGTGATATCAGTTTCTTTTTTGTGGAACTTACTTCACTGAGGATGATCGTACCTAAATCCACTCAGGATGCTGCTACCAGCGTCATGACGTGGATTTCATGGCTGAGTGACACTCCATTGGACCTACGTAGCACCACTTGTCCACTTGTCCACTTGTCGTTGTCCACTTGTCCACTTGGCTCTTTCCTGGGATATGAAACGTGTACCGGAGTGGAGGTTCTTGTCAAGACAGCAGCCCTCAACTTTGGGGTCCCTGTGTCTGGTTGATTTTTTCATTTTCCCAAGGTCAACGCCCATGTGTGGAAGTGCCCTATGCTCTGTGGTTCTGTGTTTTACATGGTTTGGGAAAGAGGATACACTTGTGAAGATTGGCTGTTGGCCATTGACATCCCGCCCATCAGCTTAACAAGGCTCCCTTGACTCCGTGGGCTGTCCTGCCTTTCTGGTTTTTAGACATTTTTCGCCTGGCCCTTTTGCCCCGTGGGGGGGGCGAGAGATTTCTTTGTAGTGCTGATTTGCTCTCCCAGGTTGCTTGGTTGGCCAAAAAGGGCGTATGCGTTTTTTCCTGAATATATTCAGGAAAAAACGCATACGCCCTTTTCGGCCAACCGCATCATTGTCCACGTTCTGGCGCTTTTCATGTGCTATCGGGGCCATTCCGATGTACCCGTTGACATCCGTTTCCTGCAGTTCTGCCTTGCGTTCAGCGCCTCTTCGTAGCCTGACCTCAATATATTTTGGGGCAATAGTTATCGTTTAGAACTCTGCAGGTTTGGGAAGTGCAGTGCCCCTGAGCTCCATTTCCCAAGTCGCTTTTTTGTGAGTGGGACGCAACACGGCTGGATGGCTTCACGCCCTATTGTCGATCCGGGGTGGCAGGCTGAACCGCTGGTGAATTCTTCTTCGTGATGGGAAATGAGAGTGACATGTGCCCGACCAAACACCTCCAGCGAGTCTCTCATTGGTTCCCCCTCTTGCAGTTCATCCTGCGGACAAATTGCAGACGGTACGAAAGAGGCATGGAAAGGCGCCGAGTCTCCAAGTGGGGAGATTGTTAGTAAGGGGGCCTGAATGGAGAACACGAGCACCAGGAGATGAAAACTGAGGTGAGTTTCAGAAAGCTTTCCCGATCCCACGGTGTAGCATCCGCTGGGTTTCCAATGAGTGCTTTCGCTGTCGGAAGATTGCGTTGAACCTGGAGAGTTGGGACCCATGGAATGGGGAGCACGCAGGATTCCTTTCAAGGGTCTGCATTTGCTTTCCCAACCTCACCAATCGTCTCAGCCCCAAGAGTGTCCAGCCTTATGTCTTCTGCCGCTGGGGCTGTAGATGTGGTCAATCCTGGTTGCATGCCAGTCCCTGAACGCATTTTGGAAGCATTTCTCTCTGTTTTGCCCTGCTTGTTTCTTCTTTATGTTGGAAATGTATCCTCAGAATGGGTCTGAGCTGATTTTCCCTGCTGGTTTTAGGCCGCTTTACACACACTTGATGCACTTACACAGAGATATCAAGACTTAGCTTTTAAGATGCTTACTAGTCGGATAGATACTTGTGCGATGAACAGGGTCTGGTGAGTCCAGTTGATTGAGCAAGGAGTAGGTCGTGTCCATTCCATATTCGGTTTTCGGAAGGGTATCTGTGCTCATTTCAAACTCGAGTTTTATGCGTCACCCCACCTCACCTTTCCCCTGAAGCAGGCATAAGTGTGTTTTCTAAAAGCGTGACTCTGTTCTGTTTGGGGATTCAGTGCATGGGGAGCGATTTTTACATTCCCTCGATAAGTGATATCATAAGTTTCTTTTTTTGTGGGACTTATTTCACTGAGGATGATCGTACCTAAATCACTCAGGATGCTGCTACCAGCCTCATGACGTGGATTTCATGGCTGAGTGACACTCCATTGGACCTACGTAGCACCACTTGTCCACTTGTCCACTTGTCTTTGTCCACTTGTCCACTCGTCTTTGTCCACTTGGCTCTTTCCTGGGATATGAAACGTGTACCGGAGTGGAGGTTCTTGTCAAGACAGCAGCCCTCAACTTTGGGGTCCCTGTGTCTGGTTGATTTTTTCATTTTTCCAAGGTCAACGCCCATGTGTGGAAGTGCCCTATGCTCTGTGGTTCTGTGTTTTACATGGTTTGGGAAAGAGGATACACTTGTGAAGATTGGCTGTTGGCCATTGACATCCCGCCCATCAGCTTAACAAGGCTCCCTTGACTCCGTGGGCTGTCCTGCCTTTCTGGTTTTTAGACTTTTTTCGCCTGGCCCTTTTGCCCCGGGGGGGGGGTTGAGAGATTTCTTTGTAGTGCTGATTTGCTCTCCCAGGTTGCTTGGTTGGCCAAAAAGGGCGTATGCGTTTTATCCTGAATATATTCAGGAAAAAACGCATACGCCCTTTTTGGCCAACCGCATCATTGTCCACGTTCTGGCGCTTTTCATGTGCTCTCGGGGCCATTCCGATGTACCCGTTGACATCCGTTTCCTGCAGTTCTGCCTTGCGTTCAGCGCCTCTTCGTAGCCTGACCTCAATATATTTTGGGGCGATAGTTATCGTTTAGAACTCTGCAGGTTTGGGAAGTGCAGTGCCCCTGAGCTCCATTTCCCAAGTCGCTTTTTTGTGAGTGGGACGCAACACGGCTGGATGGCTTCACGCCCTATTGTCGATCCGGGGTGGCAGGCTGAACCGCTGGTGAATTCTTCTTCGTGATGGGAAATGAGAGTGACATGTGCCCGACCAAACACCTCCAGCGAGTCTCTCATTGGTTCCCCCTCTTGCAGTTCATCCTGCGGACAAATTGCAGACGGTACGAAAGAGGCATGGAAAGGCGCCGAGTCTCCAAGTGGGGAGATTGTTAGTAAGGGGGCCTGAATGGAGAACACGAGCACCAGGAGATGAAAACTGAGGTGAGTTTCAGAAAGCTTTCCCGATCCCACGGTGTAGCATCCGCTGGGTTTCCAATGAGTGCTTTCGCTGTCGGAAGATTGCGTTGAACCTGGAGAGTTGGGACCCATGGAATGGGGAGCACGCAGGATTCCTTTCAAGGGTCTGCATTTGCTTTCCCAACCTCACCAATCGTCTCAGCCCCAAGAGTGTCCAGCCTTATGTCTTCTGCCGCTGGGGCTGTAGATGTGGTCAATCCTGGTTGCATGCCAGTCCCTGAACGCATTTTGGAAGAATTTCTCTCTGTTTTGCCCTGCTTGTTTCTTCTTTATGTTGGAAATGTATCCTCAGAATGGGTCTGAGCTGATTTTCCCTGCTGGTTTTAGGCCGCTTTACACACACTTGATGCACTTACACAGAGCTATCAAGACTTAGCTTTGAAGATGCTTACTAGTCGGATAGATACTTGTGCGATGAACAGGGTCTGGTGAGTCCAGTTGATTGAGCAAGGAGTAGGTCGTGTCCATTCCATATTCGGTTTTCGGAAGGGTATGTGTGCTCATTTCAAACTCGAGTTTTATGCGTCACCCCACCTCACCTTTCCCCTGAAGCAGGCATAAGTGTGTTTTCTAAAAGCGTGACTCTGTTCTGTTTGGGGATTCAGTGCATGGGGAGCGATTTTTACATTCCCTCGATAAGTGATATCATAAGTTTCTTTTTTTGTGGGACTTATTTCACTGAGGATGATCGTACCTAAATCCACTCAGGATGCTGCTACCAGCCTCATGACGTGGATTTCATGGCTGAGTGACACTCCATTGGACCTACGTAGCACCACTTGTCCACTTGTCCACTTGTCTTTGTCCACTTGTCCACTCGTCTTTGTCCACTTGGCTCTTTCCTGGGATATGAAACGTGTACCGGAGTGGAGGTTCTTGTCAAGACAGCAGCCCTCAACTTTGGGGTCCCTGTGTCTGGTTGATTTTTTCATTTTCCCAAGGTCAACGCCCATGTGTGGAAGTGCCCTATGCTCTGTGGTTCTGTGTTTTCCATGGTTTGGGAAAGAGGATACACTTGTGAAGATTGGCTGTTGGCCATTGACATCCCGCCCATCAGCTTAACAAGGCTCCCTTGACTCCGTGGCCTGTCCTGCCTTTCTGGTTTTTAGACTTTTTTCGCCTGGCCCTTTTGCCCCGGGGGGGGGCGAGAGATTTCTTTGTAGTGCTGATTTGCTCTCCCAGGTTGCTTGGTTGGCCAAAAAGGGCGTATGCGTTTTTTCCTGAATATATTCAGGAAAAAACGCATACGCCCTTTTTGGCCAACCGCATCATTGTCCACGTTCTGGCGATTTTCATGTGCTATCGGGGCCATTCCGATGTACCCATTGACATCCGTTTCCTGCAGTTCTGCCTTGCGTTCAGCGCCTCTTCGTAGCCTGACCTCAATATATTTTGGGGCGATAGTTATCGTTTAGAACTCTGCAGGTTTGGGAAGTGCAGTGCCCATGAGCTCCATTTCCCAAGTCGCTTTTTTGTGAGTGGGACGCAAAACGGCTGGATGGCTTCACGCCCTATTGTCGATCCGGGGTGGCAGGGGGAACCGCTGGTGAATTCTTCTTCGTGATGGGAAATGAGAGTGACATGTGCCCGACCAAACACCTCCAGCGAGTCTCTCATTGGTTCCCCCTCTTGCAGTTCATCCTGCGGACAAATTGCAGACGGTACGAAAGAGGCATGGAAAGGCGCCGAGTCTCCAAGTGGGGAGATTGTTAGTAAGGGGGCCTGAATGGAGAACACGAGCACCAGGAGATGAAAACTGAGGTGAGTTTCAGAAAGCTTTCCCGATCCCACGGTGTAGCATCCGCTGGTTTTCCAATGAGTGCTTTCGCTGTCGGAAGATTGCGTTGAACCTGGAGAGTTGGGACCCATGGAATGGGGAGCACGCAGGATTCCTTTCAAGGGTCTGCATTTGCTTTCCCAACCTCACCAATCGTCTCAGCCCCAAGAGTGTCCAGCCTTATGTCTTCTGCCACTGGGGCTGTAGATGTGGTCAATCCTGGTTGCATGCCAGTCCCTGAACGCATTTTGGAAGAATTTCTCTCTGTTTTGCCCTGCTTGTTTCTTCTTTATGTTGGAAATGTATCCTCAGAATGGGTCTGAGCTGATTTTCCCTGCTGGTTTTAGGCCGCTTTACACACACTTGATGCACTTACACAGAGATATCAAGACTTAGCTTTTAAGATGCTTACTAGTCGGATAGATACTTGTGCGATGAACAGGGTCTGGTGAGTCCAGTTGATAGAGCAAGGAGTAGGTCGTGTCCATTCCATATTCGGTTTTCGGAAGGGTATCTGTGCTCATTTCAAATCTCGAGTTTTATGCGTCACCCCACCTCACCTTTCCCCTGAAGCAGGCATAAGTGTGTTTTCTAAAAGCGTGACTCTGTTCGGTTTGGGGATTCAGTGCATGGGGAGCGATTTTTACATTCCCTCGATAAGTGATATCATAAGTTTCTTTTTTTGTGGGACTTATTTCACTGAGGATGATCGTACCTAAATCACTCAGGATGCTGCTACCAGCCTCATGACGTGGATTTCATGGCTGAGTGACACTCCATTGGACCTACGTAGCACCACTTGTCCACTTGTCCACTTGTCTTTGTCCACTTGTCCACTCGTCTTTGTCCACTTGGCTCTTTCCTGGGATATGAAACGTGTACCGGAGTGGAGGTTCTTGTCAAGACAGCAGCCCTCAACTTTGGGGTCCCTGTGTCTGGTTGATTTTTTCATTTTTCCAAGGTCAACGCCCATGTGTGGAAGTGCCCTATGCTCTGTGGTTCTGTGTTTTACATGGTTTGGGAAAGAGGATACACTTGTGAAGATTGGCTGTTGGCCATTGACATCCCGCCCATCAGCTTAACAAGGCTCCCTTGACTCCGTGGGCTGTCCTGCCTTTCTGGTTTTTAGACTTTTTTCGCCTGGCCCTTTTGCCCCGGGGGGGGGGTTGAGAGATTTCTTTGTAGTGCTGATTTGCTCTCCCAGGTTGCTTGGTTGGCCAAAAAGGGCGTATGCGTTTTATCCTGAATATATTCAGGAAAAAACGCATACGCCCTTTTTGGCCAACCGCATCATTGTCCACGTTCTGGCGCTTTTCATGTGCTCTCGGGGCCATTCCGATGTACCCGTTGACATCCGTTTCCTGCAGTTCTGCCTTGCGTTCAGCGCCTCTTCGTAGCCTGACCTCAATATATTTTGGGGCGATAGTTATCGTTTAGAACTCTGCAGGTTTGGGAAGTGCAGTGCCCCTGAGCTCCATTTCCCAAGTCGCTTTTTTGTGAGTGGGACGCAACACGGCTGGATGGCTTCACGCCCTATTGTCGATCCGGGGTGGCAGGCTGAACCGCTGGTGAATTCTTCTTCGTGATGGGAAATGAGAGTGACATGTGCCCGACCAAACACCTCCAGCGAGTCTCTCATTGGTTCCCCCTCTTGCAGTTCATCCTGCGGACAAATTGCAGACGGTACGAAAGAGGCATGGAAAGGCGCCGAGTCTCCAAGTGGGGAGATTGTTAGTAAGGGGGCCTGAATGGAGAACACGAGCACCAGGAGATGAAAACTGAGGTGAGTTTCAGAAAGCTTTCCCGATCCCACGGTGTAGCATCCGCTGGGTTTCCAATGAGTGCTTTCGCTGTCGGAAGATTGCGTTGAACCTGGAGAGTTGGGACCCATGGAATGGGGAGCACGCAGGATTCCTTTCAAGGGTCTGCATTTGCTTTCCCAACCTCACCAATCGTCTCAGCCCCAAGAGTGTCCAGCCTTATGTCTTCTGCCGCTGGGGCTGTAGATGTGGTCAATCCTGGTTGCATGCCAGTCCCTGAACGCATTTTGGAAGAATTTCTCTCTGTTTTGCCCTGCTTGTTTCTTCTTTATGTTGGAAATGTATCCTCAGAATGGGTCTGAGCTGATTTTCCCTGCTGGTTTTAGGCCGCTTTACACACACTTGATGCACTTACACAGAGCTATCAAGACTTAGCTTTGAAGATGCTTACTAGTCGGATAGATACTTGTGCGATGAACAGGGTCTGGTGAGTCCAGTTGATTGAGCAAGGAGTAGGTCGTGTCCATTCCATATTCGGTTTTCGGAAGGGTATGTGTGCTCATTTCAAACTCGAGTTTTATGCGTCACCCCACCTCACCTTTCCCCTGAAGCAGGCATAAGTGTGTTTTCTAAAAGCGTGACTCTGTTCTGTTTGGGGATTCAGTGCATGGGGAGCGATTTTTACATTCCCTCGATAAGTGATATCATAAGTTTCTTTTTTTGTGGGACTTATTTCACTGAGGATGATCGTACCTAAATCCACTCAGGATGCTGCTACCAGCCTCATGACGTGGATTTCATGGCTGAGTGACACTCCATTGGACCTACGTAGCACCACTTGTCCACTTGTCCACTTGTCTTTGTCCACTTGTCCACTCGTCTTTGTCCACTTGGCTCTTTCCTGGGATATGAAACGTGTACCGGAGTGGAGGTTCTTGTCAAGACAGCAGCCCTCAACTTTGGGGTCCCTGTGTCTGGTTGATTTTTTCATTTTCCCAAGGTCAACGCCCATGTGTGGAAGTGCCCTATGCTCTGTGGTTCTGTGTTTTCCATGGTTTGGGAAAGAGGATACACTTGTGAAGATTGGCTGTTGGCCATTGACATCCCGCCCATCAGCTTAACAAGGCTCCCTTGACTCCGTGGCCTGTCCTGCCTTTCTGGTTTTTAGACTTTTTTCGCCTGGCCCTTTTGCCCCGGGGGGGGGCGAGAGATTTCTTTGTAGTGCTGATTTGCTCTCCCAGGTTGCTTGGTTGGCCAAAAAGGGCGTATGCGTTTTTTCCTGAATATATTCAGGAAAAAACGCATACGCCCTTTTTGGCCAACCGCATCATTGTCCACGTTCTGGCGATTTTCATGTGCTATCGGGGCCATTCCGATGTACCCATTGACATCCGTTTCCTGCAGTTCTGCCTTGCGTTCAGCGCCTCTTCGTAGCCTGACCTCAATATATTTTGGGGCGATAGTTATCGTTTAGAACTCTGCAGGTTTGGGAAGTGCAGTGCCCATGAGCTCCATTTCCCAAGTCGCTTTTTTGTGAGTGGGACGCAAAACGGCTGGATGGCTTCACGCCCTATTGTCGATCCGGGGTGGCAGGGGGAACCGCTGGTGAATTCTTCTTCGTGATGGGAAATGAGAGTGACATGTGCCCGACCAAACACCTCCAGCGAGTCTCTCATTGGTTCCCCCTCTTGCAGTTCATCCTGCGGACAAATTGCAGACGGTACGAAAGAGGCATGGAAAGGCGCCGAGTCTCCAAGTGGGGAGATTGTTTGTAAGGGGGCCTGAATGGAGAACACGAGCACCAGGAGATGAAAACTGAGGTGAGTTTCAGAAAGCTTTCCCGATCCCACGGTGTAGCATCCGCTGGTTTTCCAATGAGTGCTTTCGCTGTCGGAAGATTGCGTTGAACCTGGAGAGTTGGGACCCATGGAATGGGGAGCACGCAGGATTCCTTTCAAGGGTCTGCATTTGCTTTCCCAACCTCACCAATCGTCTCAGCCCCAAGAGTGTCCAGCCTTATGTCTTCTGCCGCTGGGGCTGTAGATGTGGTCAATCCTGGTTGCATGCCAGTCCCTGAACGCATTTTGGAAGAATTTCTCTCTGTTTTGCCCTGCTTGTTTCTTCTTTATGTTGGAAATGTATCCTCAGAATGGGTCTGAGCTGATTTTCCCTGCTGGTTTTAGGCCGCTTTACACACACTTGATGCACTTACACAGAGATATCAAGACTTAGCTTTTAAGATGCTTACTAGTCGGATAGATACTTGTGCGATGAACAGGGTCTGGTGAGTCCAGTTGATAGAGCAAGGAGTAGGTCGTGTCCATTCCATATTCGGTTTTCGGAAGGGTATCTGTGCTCATTTCAAATCTCGAGTTTTATGCGTCACCCCACCTCACCTTTCCCCTGAAGCAGGCATAAGTGTGTTTTCTAAAAGCGTGACTCTGTTCGGTTTGGGGATTCAGTGCATGGGGAGCGATTTTTACATTCCCTCGATAAGTGATATCATAAGTTTCTTTTTTTGTGGGACTTATTTCACTGAGGATGATCGTACCTAAATCCACTCAGGATGCTGCTACCAGCCTCATGACGTGGATTTCATGGCTGAGTGACACTCCATTGGACCTACGTAGCACCACTTGTCCACTTGTCCACTTGTCTTTGTCCACTTGTCCACTCGTCTTTGTCCACTTGGCTCTTTCCTGGGATATGAAACGTGTACCGGAGTGGAGGTTCTTGTCAAGACAGCAGCCCTCAACTTTGGGGTCCCTGTGTCTGGTTGATTTTTTCATTTTCCCAAGGTCAACGCCCATGTGTGGAAGTGCCCTATGCTCTGTGGTTCTGTGTTTTACATGGTTTGGGAAAGAGGATACACTTGTGAAGATTGGCTGTTGGCCATTGACATCCCGACCATCAGCTTAACAAGGCTGCCTTGACTCCGTGGCCTGTCCTGCCTTTCTGGTTTTTAGACTTTTTTCGCCTGGCCCTTTTGCCCCGGGGGGGGGGCGAGAGATTTATTTGTAGTGCTGATTTGCTCTCCCAGGTTGCTTGGTTGGCCAAAAAGGGCGTATGCGTTTTTTCCTGAATATATTCAAGAAAAAACGCATATGCCCTTTTTGGCCAACCGCA
>NW_026711927.1:0-25914 GCF_026419965.1 Kogia breviceps
TTTGGGGATTCAGTGCATGGGGAGCGATTTTTACATTCCCTCGATAAGTGATATCATAAGTTTCTTTTTTTGTGGGACTTATTTCACTGAGGATGATCGTACCTAAATCCACTCAGGATGCTGCTACCAGCCTCATGACGTGGATTTCATGGCTGAGTGACACTCCATTGGACCTACGTAGCACCACTTGTCCACTTGTCCACTTGTCTTTGTCCACTTGTCCACTCGTCTTTGTCCACTTGGCTCTTTCCTGGGATATGAAACGTGTACCGGAGTGGAGGTTCTTGTCAAGACAGCAGCCCTCAACTTTGGGGTCCCTGTGTCTGGTTGATTTTTTCATTTTCCCAAGGTCAACGCCCATGTGTGGAAGTGCCCTATGCTCTGTGGTTCTGTGTTTTCCATGGTTTGGGAAAGAGGATACACTTGTGAAGATTGGCTGTTGGCCATTGACATCCCGCCCATCAGCTTAACAAGGCTCCCTTGACTCCGTGGCCTGTCCTGCCTTTCTGGTTTTTAGACTTTTTTCGCCTGGCCCTTTTGCCCCGGGGGGGGCGAGAGATTTCTTTGTAGTGCTGATTTGCTCTCCCAGGTTGCTTGGTTGGCCAAAAAGGGCGTATGCGTTTTTTCCTGAATATATTCAGGAAAAAACGCATACGCCCTTTTTGGCCAACCGCATCATTGTCCACGTTCTGGCGCTTTTCATGTGCTATCGGGGCCATTCCGATGTACCCGTTGACATCCGTTTCCTGCAGTTCTGCCTTGCGTTCAGCGCCTCTTCGTAGCCTGACCTCAATATATTTTGGGGCGATAGTTATCGTTTAGAACTCTGCAGGTTTGGGAAGTGCAGGGCCCCTGAGCTCCATTTCCCAAGTCGCTTTTTTGTGAGTGGGACGCAACACGGCTGGATGGCTTCACGCCCTACTGTCGATCCGGGGTGGCAGGCTGAACCGCTGGTGAATTCTTCTTCGTGATGGGAAATGAGAGTGACATGTGCCCGACCAAACACCTCCAGCGAGTCTCTCATTGGTTCCCCCTCTTGCAGTTCATCCTGCGGACAAATTGCAGACGGTACGAAAGAGGCATGGAAAGGCGCCGAGTCTCCAAGTGGGGAGATTGTTAGTAAGGGGGCCTGAATGGAGAACACGAGCACCAGGAGATGAAAACTGAGGTGAGTTTCAGAAAGCTTTCCCGATCCCACGGTGTAGCAACCGCTGGGTTTCCAATGAGTGCTTTCGCTGTCGGAAGATTGCGTTGAACCTGGAGAGTTGGGACCCATGGAATGGGGAGCACGCAGGATTCCTTTCAAGGGTCTGCATTTGCTTTCCCAACCTCACCAATCGTCTCAGCCCCAAGAGTGTCCAGCCTTATGTCTTCTGCCGCTGGGGCTGTAGATGTGGTCAATCCTGGTTGCATGCCAGTCCCTGAACGCATTTTGGAAGAATTTCTCTCTGTTTTGCCCTGCTTGTTTCTTCTTTGTGTTGGAAATGTATCCTCAGAATGGGTCTGAGCTGATTTTCCCTGCTAGTTTTAGGCCGCTTTACACACACTTGATGCACTTACACAGAGATATCAAGACTTAGCTTTTAAGATGCTTACTAGTCGGATAGATACTTGTGCGATGAACAGGGTCTGGTGAGTCCAGTTGATTGAGCAAGGAGTAGGTCGTGTCCATTCCATATTCGGTTTTCGGAAGGGTATCTGTGCTCATTTCAAACTCGAGTTTTATGCGTCACCCCACCTCACCTTTCCCCTGAAGCAGGCATAAGTGTGTTTTCTAAAAGCGTGACTCTGTTCTGTTTGGGGATTCAGTGCATGGGGAGCGATTTTTACATTCCCTCGATAAGTGATATCATAAGTTTCTTTTTTTGTGGGACTTATTTCACTGAGGATGATCGTACCTAAATCCACTCAGGATGCTGCTACCAGCCTCATGACGTGGATTTCATGGCTGAGTGACACTCCATTGGACCTACGTAGCACCACTTGTCCACTTGTCCACTTGTCTTTGTCCACTTGTCCACTCGTCTTTGTCCACTTGGCTCTTTCCTGGGATATGAAACGTGTACCGGAGTGGAGGTTCTTGTCAAGACAGCAGCCCTCAACTTTGGGGTCCCTGTGTCTGGTTGATTTTTTCATTTTCCCAAGGTCAACGCCCATGTGTGGAAGTGCCCTATGCTCTGTGGTTCTGTGTTTTCCATGGTTTGGGAAAGAGGATACACTTGTGAAGATTGGCTGTTGGCCATTGACATCCCGCCCATCAGCTTAACAAGGCTCCCTTGACTCCGTGGCCTGTCCTGCCTTTCTGGTTTTTAGACTTTTTTGGCCTGGCCCTTTTGCCCCGGGGGGGGCGAGAGATTTCTTTGTAGTGCTGATTTGCTCTCCCAGGTTGCTTGGTTGGCCAAAAAGGGCGTATGCGTTTTTTCCTGAATATATTCAGGAAAAAACGCATACGCCCTTTTTGGCCAACCGCATCATTGTCCACGTTCTGGCGCTTTTCATGTGCTATCGGGGCCATTCCGATGTACCCGTTGACATCCGTTTCCTGCAGTTCTGCCTTGCGTTCAGCGCCTCTTCGTAGCCTGACCTCAATATATTTTGGGGCGATAGTTATCGTTTAGAACTCTGCAGGTTTGGGAAGTGCAGGGCCCCTGAGCTCCATTTCCCAAGTCGCTTTTTTGTGAGTGGGACGCAACACGGCTGGATGGCTTCACGCCCTACTGTCGATCCGGGGTGGCAGGCTGAACCGCTGGTGAATTCTTCTTCGTGATGGGAAATGAGAGTGACATGTGCCCGACCAAACACCTCCAGCGAGTCTCTCATTGGTTCCCCCTCTTGCAGTTCATCCTGCGGACAAATTGCAGACGGTACGAAAGAGGCATGGAAAGGCGCCGAGTCTCCAAGTGGGGAGATTGTTAGTAAGGGGGCCTGAATGGAGAACACGAGCACCAGGAGATGAAAACTGAGGTGAGTTTCAGAAAGCTTTCCCGATCCCACGGTGTAGCAACCGCTGGGTTTCCAATGAGTGCTTTCGCTGTCGGAAGATTGCGTTGAACCTGGAGAGTTGGGACCCATGGAATGGGGAGCACGCAGGATTCCTTTCAAGGGTCTGCATTTGCTTTCCCAACCTCACCAATCGTCTCAGCCCCAAGAGTGTCCAGCCTTATGTCTTCTGCCGCTGGGGCTGTAGATGTGGTCAATCCTGGTTGCATGCCAGTCCCTGAACGCATTTTGGAAGAATTTCTCTCTGTTTTGCCCTGCTTGTTTCTTCTTTGTGTTGGAAATGTATCCTCAGAATGGGTCTGAGCTGATTTTCCCTGCTAGTTTTAGGCCGCTTTACACACACTTGATGCACTTACACAGAGATATCAAGACTTAGCTTTTAAGATGCTTACTAGTCGGATAGATACTTGTGCGATGAACAGGGTCTGGTGAGTCCAGTTGATTGAGCAAGGAGTAGGTCGTGTCCATTCCATATTCGGTTTTCGGAAGGGTATCTGTGCTCATTTCAAACTCGAGTTTTATGCGTCACCCCACCTCACCTTTCCCCTGAAGCAGGCATAAGTGTGTTTTCTAAAAGCGTGACTCTGTTCTGTTTGGGGATTCAGTGCATGGGGAGCGATTTTTACATTCCCTCGATAAGTGATATCATAAGTTTCTTTTTTTGTGGGACTTATTTCACTGAGGATGATCGTACCTAAATCCACTCAGGATGCTGCTACCAGCCTCATGACGTGGATTTCATGGCTGAGTGACACTCCATTGGACCTACGTAGCACCACTTGTCCACTTGTCCACTTGTCTTTGTCCACTTGTCCACTCGTCTTTGTCCACTTGGCTCTTTCCTGGGATATGAAACGTGTACCGGAGTGGAGGTTCTTGTCAAGACAGCAGCCCTCAACTTTGGGGTCCCTGTGTCTGGTTGATTTTTTCATTTTCCCAAGGTCAACGCCCATGTGTGGAAGTGCCCTATGCTCTGTGGTTCTGTGTTTTCCATGGTTTGGGAAAGAGGATACACTTGTGAAGATTGGCTGTTGGCCATTGACATCCCGCCCATCAGCTTAACAAGGCTCCCTTGACTCCGTGGGCTGTCCTGCCTTTCTGGTTTTTAGACTTTTTTCGCCTGGCCCTTTTGCCCCGGGGGGGGGGCGAGAGATTTCTTTGTAGTGCTGATTTGCTCTCCCAGGTTGCTTGGTTGGCCAAAAAGGGCGTATGCGTTTTTTCCTGAATATATTCAGGAAAAAACGCATACGCCCTTTTTGGCCAACCGCATCATTGTCCACGTTCTGGCGCTTTTCATGTGCTATCGGGGCCATTCCGATGTACCCGTTGACATCCGTTTCCTGCAGTTCTGCCTTGCGTTCAGCGCCTCTTCGTAGCCTGACCTCAATATATTTTGGGGCGATAGTTATCGTTTAGAACTCTGCAGGTTTGGGAAGTGCAGTGCCCCTGAGCTCCATTTCCCAAGTCGCTTTTTTGTGAGTGGGACGCAACACGGCTGGATGGCTTCACGCCCTATTGTCGATCCGGGGTGGCAGGCTGAACCGCTGGTGAATTCTTCTTCGTGATGGGAAATGAGAGTGACATGTGCCCGACCAAACACCTCCAGCGAGTCTCTCATTGGTTCCCCCTCTTGCAGTTCATCCTGCGGACAAATTGCAGACGGTACGAAAGAGGCATGGAAAGGCGCCGAGTCTCCAAGTGGGGAGATTGTTAGTAAGGGGGCCTGAATGGAGAACACGAGCACCAGGAGATGAAAACTGAGGTGAGTTTCAGAAAGCTTTCCCGATCCCACGGTGTAGCATCCGCTGGGTTTCCAATGAGTGCTTTCGCTGTCGGAAGATTGCGTTGAACCTGGAGAGTTGGGACCCATGGAATGGGGAGCACGCAGGATTCCTTTCAAGGGTCTGCATTTGCTTTCCCAACCTCACCAATCGTCTCAGCCCCAAGAGTGTCCAGCCTTATGTCTTCTGCCGCTGGGGCTGTAGATGTGGTCAATCCTGGTTGCATGCCAGTCCCTGAACGCATTTTGGAAGAATTTCTCTCTGTTTTGCCCTGCTTGTTTCTTCTTTATGTTGGAAATGTATCCTCAGAATGGGTCTGAGCTGATTTTCCCTGCTGGTTTTAGGCCGCTTTACACACACTTGATGCACTTACACAGAGATATCAAGACTTAGCTTTTAAGATGCTTACTAGTCGGATAGATACTTGTGCGATGAACAGGGTCTGGTGAGTCCAGTTGATTGAGCAAGGAGTAGGTCGTGTCCATTCCATATTCGGTTTTCGGAAGGGTATCTGTGCTCATTTCAAACTCGAGTTTTATGCGTCACCCCACCTCACCTTTCCCCTGAAGCAGGCATAAGTGTGTTTTCTAAAAGCGTGACTCTGTTCTGTTTGGGGATTCAGTGCATGGGGAGCGATTTTTACATTCCCTCGATAAGTGATATCATAAGTTTCTTTTTTTGTGGGACTTATTTCACTGAGGATGATCGTACCTAAATCCACTCAGGATGCTGCTACCAGCCTCATGACGTGGATTTCATGGCTGAGTGACACTCCATTGGACCTACGTAGCACCACTTGTCCACTTGTCCACTTGTCTTTGTCCACTTGTCCACTCGTCTTTGTCCACTTGGCTCTTTCCTGGGATATGAAACGTGTACCGGAGTGGAGGTTCTTGTCAAGACAGCAGCCCTCAACTTTGGGGTCCCTGTGTCTGGTTGATTTTTTCATTTTCCCAAGGTCAACGCCCATGTGTGGAAGTGCCCTATGCTCTGTGGTTCTGTGTTTTACATGGTTTGGGAAAGAGGATACACTTGTGAAGATTGGCTGTTGGCCATTGACATCCCGCCCATCAGCTTAACAAGGCTCCCTTGACTCCGTGGGCTGTCCTGCCTTTCTGGTTTTTAGACTTTTTTCGCCTGGCCCTTTTGCCCCGGGGGGGGGGGGGGAGAGATTTCTTTGTAGTGCTGATTTGCTCTCCCAGGTTGCTTGGTTGGCCAAAAAGGGCGTATGCGTTTTTTCCTGAATATATTCAGGAAAAAACGCATACGCCCTTTTTGGCCAACCGCATCATTGTCCACGTTCTGGCGCTTTTCATGTGCTATCGGGGCCATTCCGATGTACCCGTTGACATCCGTTTCCTGCAGTTCTGCCTTGCGTTCAGCGCCTCTTCGTAGCCTGACCTCAATATATTTTGGGGCGATAGTTATCGTTTAGAACTCTGCAGGTTTGGGAAGTGCAGTGCCCCTGAGCTCCATTTCCCAAGTCGCTTTTTTGTGAGTGGGACGCAACACGGCTGGATGGCTTCACGCCCTATTGTCGATCCGGGGTGGCAGGCTGAACCGCTGGTGAATTCTTCTTCGTGATGGGAAATGAGAGTGACATGTGCCCGACCAAACACCTCCAGCGAGTCTCTCATTGGTTCCCCCTCTTGCAGTTCATCCTGCGGACAAATTGCAGACGGTACGAAAGAGGCATGGAAAGGCGCCGAGTCTCCAAGTGGGGAGATTGTTAGTAAGGGGGCCTGAATGGAGAACACGAGCACCAGGAGATGAAAACTGAGGTGAGTTTCAGAAAGCTTTCCCGATCCCACGGTGTAGCAACCGCTGGGTTTCCAATGAGTGCTTTCGCTGTCGGAAGATTGCGTTGAACCTGGAGAGTTGGGACCCATGGAATGGGGAGCACGCAGGATTCCTTTCAAGGGTCTGCATTTGCTTTCCCAACCTCACCAATCGTCTCAGCCCCAAGAGTGTCCAGCCTTATGTCTTCTGCCGCTGGGGCTGTAGATGTGGTCAATCCTGGTTGCATGCCAGTCCCTGAACGCATTTTGGAAGAATTTCTCTCTGTTTTGCCCTGCTTGTTTCTTCTTTGTGTTGGAAATGTATCCTCAGAATGGGTCTGAGCTGATTTTCCCTGCTGGTTTTAGGCCGCTTTACACACACTTGATGCACTTACACAGAGATATCAAGACTTAGCTTTTAAGATGCTTACTAGTCGGATAGATACTTGTGCGATGAACAGGGTCTGGTGAGTCCAGTTGATTGAGCAAGGAGTAGGTCGTGTCCATTCCATATTCGGTTTTCGGAAGGGTATCTGTGCTCATTTCAAACTCGAGTTTTATGCGTCACCCCACCTCACCTTTCCCCTGAAGCAGGCATAAGTGTGTTTTCTAAAAGCGTGACTCTGTTCTGTTTGGGGATTCAGTGCATGGGGAGCGATTTTTACATTCCCTCGATAAGTGATATCATAAGTTTCTTTTTTTGTGGGACTTATTTCACTGAGGATGATCGTACCTAAATCCACTCAGGATGCTGCTACCAGCCTCATGACGTGGATTTCATGGCTGAGTGACACTCCATTGGACCTACGTAGCACCACTTGTCCACTTGTCCACTTGTCTTTGTCCACTTGTCCACTCGTCTTTGTCCACTTGGCTCTTTCCTGGGATATGAAACGTGTACCGGAGTGGAGGTTCTTGTCAAGACAGCAGCCCTCAACTTTGGGGTCCCTGTGTCTGGTTGATTTTTTCATTTTCCCAAGGTCAACGCCCATGTGTGGAAGTGCCCTATGCTCTGTGGTTCTGTGTTTTCCATGGTTTGGGAAAGAGGATACACTTGTGAAGATTGGCTGTTGGCCATTGACATCCCGCCCATCAGCTTAACAAGGCTCCCTTGACTCCGTGGGCTGTCCTGCCTTTCTGGTTTTTAGACTTTTTTCGCCTGGCCCTTTTGCCCCGGGGGGGGGGCGAGAGATTTCTTTGTAGTGCTGATTTGCTCTCCCAGGTTGCTTGGTTGGCCAAAAAGGGCGTATGCGTTTATTCCTGAATATATTCAGGAAAAAACGCATACGCCCTTTTTGGCCAACCGCATCATTGTCCACGTTCTGGCGCTTTTCATGTGCTATCGGGGCCATTCCGATGTACCCGTTGACATCCGTTTCCTGCAGTTCTGCCTTGCGTTCAGCGCCTCTTCGTAGCCTGACCTCAATATATTTTGGGGCGATAGTTATCGTTTAGAACTCTGCAGGTTTGGGAAGTGCAGTGCCCCTGAGCTCCATTTCCCAAGTCGCTTTTTTGTGAGTGGGACGCAACACGGCTGGATGGCTTCACGCCCTATTGTCGATCCGGGGTGGCAGGCTGAACCGCTGGTGAATTCTTCTTCGTGATGGGAAATGAGAGTGACATGTGCCCGACCAAACACCTCCAGCGAGTCTCTCATTGGTTCCCCCTCTTGCAGTTCATCCTGCGGACAAATTGCAGACGGTACGAAAGAGGCATGGAAAGGCGCCGAGTCTCCAAGTGGGGAGATTGTTAGTAAGGGGGCCTGAATGGAGAACACGAGCACCAGGAGATGAAAACTGAGGTGAGTTTCAGAAAGCTTTCCCGATCCCACGGTGTAGCATCCGCTGGGTTTCCAATGAGTGCTTTCGCTGTCGGAAGATTGCGTTGAACCTGGAGAGTTGGGACCCATGGAATGGGGAGCACGCAGGATTCCTTTCAAGGGTCTGCATTTGCTTTCCCAACCTCACCAATCGTCTCAGCCCCAAGAGTGTCCAGCCTTATGTCTTCTGCCGCTGGGGCTGTAGATGTGGTCAATCCTGGTTGCATGCCAGTCCCTGAACGCATTTTGGAAGAATTTCTCTCTGTTTTGCCCTGCTTGTTTCTTCTTTATGTTGGAAATGTATCCTCAGAATGGGTCTGAGCTGATTTTCCCTGCTGGTTTTAGGCCGCTTTACACACACTTGATGCACTTACACAGAGATATCAAGACTTAGCTTTTAAGATGCTTACTAGTCGGATAGATACTTGTGCGATGAACAGGGTCTGGTGAGTCCAGTTGATTGAGCAAGGAGTAGGTCGTGTCCATTCCATATTCGGTTTTCGGAAGGGTATCTGTGCTCATTTCAAACTCGAGTTTTATGCGTCACCCCACCTCACCTTTCCCCTGAAGCAGGCATAAGTGTGTTTTCTAAAAGCGTGACTCTGTTCTGTTTGGGGATTCAGTGCATGGGGAGCGATTTTTACATTCCCTCGATAAGTGATATCATAAGTTTCTTTTTTTGTGGGACTTATTTCACTGAGGATGATCGTACCTAAATCCACTCAGGATGCTGCTACCAGCCTCATGACGTGGATTTCATGGCTGAGTGACACTCCATTGGACCTACGTAGCACCACTTGTCCACTTGTCCACTTGTCTTTGTCCACTTGTCCACTCGTCTTTGTCCACTTGGCTCTTTCCTGGGATATGAAACGTGTACCGGAGTGGAGGTTCTTGTCAAGACAGCAGCCCTCAACTTTGGGGTCCCTGTGTCTGGTTGATTTTTTCATTTTCCCAAGGTCAACGCCCATGTGTGGAAGTGCCCTATGCTCTGTGGTTCTGTGTTTTACATGGTTTGGGAAAGAGGATACACTTGTGAAGATTGGCTGTTGGCCATTGACATCCCGCCCATCAGCTTAACAAGGCTCCCTTGACTCCGTGGGCTGTCCTGCCTTTCTGGTTTTTAGACTTTTTTCGCCTGGCCCTTTTGCCCCGGGGGGGGGGGGGAGAGATTTCTTTGTAGTGCTGATTTGCTCTCCCAGGTTGCTTGGTTGGCCAAAAAGGGCGTATGCGTTTTTTCCTGAATATATTCAGGAAAAAACGCATACGCCCTTTTTGGCCAACCGCATCATTGTCCACGTTCTGGCGCTTTTCATGTGCTATCGGGGCCATTCCGATGTACCCGTTGACATCCGTTTCCTGCAGTTCTGCCTTGCGTTCAGCGCCTCTTCGTAGCCTGACCTCAATATATTTTGGGGCGATAGTTATCGTTTAGAACTCTGCAGGTTTGGGAAGTGCAGTGCCCCTGAGCTCCATTTCCCAAGTCGCTTTTTTGTGAGTGGGACGCAACACGGCTGGATGGCTTCACGCCCTATTGTCGATCCGGGGTGGCAGGCTGAACCGCTGGTGAATTCTTCTTCGTGATGGGAAATGAGAGTGACATGTGCCCGACCAAACACCTCCAGCGAGTCTCTCATTGGTTCCCCCTCTTGCAGTTCATCCTGCGGACAAATTGCAGACGGTACGAAAGAGGCATGGAAAGGCGCCGAGTCTCCAAGTGGGGAGATTGTTAGTAAGGGGGCCTGAATGGAGAACACGAGCACCAGGAGATGAAAACTGAGGTGAGTTTCAGAAAGCTTTCCCGATCCCACGGTGTAGCAACCGCTGGGTTTCCAATGAGTGCTTTCGCTGTCGGAAGATTGCGTTGAACCTGGAGAGTTGGGACCCATGGAATGGGGAGCACGCAGGATTCCTTTCAAGGGTCTGCATTTGCTTTCCCAACCTCACCAATCGTCTCAGCCCCAAGAGTGTCCAGCCTTATGTCTTCTGCCGCTGGGGCTGTAGATGTGGTCAATCCTGGTTGCATGCCAGTCCCTGAACGCATTTTGGAAGAATTTCTCTCTGTTTTGCCCTGCTTGTTTCTTCTTTGTGTTGGAAATGTATCCTCAGAATGGGTCTGAGCTGATTTTCCCTGCTGGTTTTAGGCCGCTTTACACACACTTGATGCACTTACACAGAGATATCAAGACTTAGCTTTTAAGATGCTTACTAGTCGGATAGATACTTGTGCGATGAACAGGGTCTGGTGAGTCCAGTTGATTGAGCAAGGAGTAGGTCGTGTCCATTCCATATTCGGTTTTCGGAAGGGTATCTGTGCTCATTTCAAACTCGAGTTTTATGCGTCACCCCACCTCACCTTTCCCCTGAAGCAGGCATAAGTGTGTTTTCTAAAAGCGTGACTCTGTTCTGTTTGGGGATTCAGTGCATGGGGAGCGATTTTTACATTCCCTCGATAAGTGATATCATAAGTTTCTTTTTTTGTGGGACTTATTTCACTGAGGATGATCGTACCTAAATCCACTCAGGATGCTGCTACCAGCCTCATGACGTGGATTTCATGGCTGAGTGACACTCCATTGGACCTACGTAGCACCACTTGTCCACTTGTCCACTTGTCTTTGTCCACTTGTCCACTCGTCTTTGTCCACTTGGCTCTTTCCTGGGATATGAAACGTGTACCGGAGTGGAGGTTCTTGTCAAGACAGCAGCCCTCAACTTTGGGGTCCCTGTGTCTGGTTGATTTTTTCATTTTCCCAAGGTCAACGCCCATGTGTGGAAGTGCCCTATGCTCTGTGGTTCTGTGTTTTCCATGGTTTGGGAAAGAGGATACACTTGTGAAGATTGGCTGTTGGCCATTGACATCCCGCCCATCAGCTTAACAAGGCTCCCTTGACTCCGTGGCCTGTCCTGCCTTTCTGGTTTTTAGACTTTTTTCGCCTGGCCCTTTTGCCCCGGGGGGGGCGAGAGATTTCTTTGTAGTGCTGATTTGCTCTCCCAGGTTGCTTGGTTGGCCAAAAAGGGCGTATGCGTTTTTTCCTGAATATATTCAGGAAAAAACGCATACGCCCTTTTTGGCCAACCGCATCATTGTCCACGTTCTGGCGCTTTTCATGTGCTATCGGGGCCATTCCGATGTACCCGTTGACATCCGTTTCCTGCAGTTCTGCCTTGCGTTCAGCGCCTCTTCGTAGCCTGACCTCAATATATTTTGGGGCGATAGTTATCGTTTAGAACTCTGCAGGTTTGGGAAGTGCAGGGCCCCTGAGCTCCATTTCCCAAGTCGCTTTTTTGTGAGTGGGACGCAACACGGCTGGATGGCTTCACGCCCTACTGTCGATCCGGGGTGGCAGGCTGAACCGCTGGTGAATTCTTCTTCGTGATGGGAAATGAGAGTGACATGTGCCCGACCAAACACCTCCAGCGAGTCTCTCATTGGTTCCCCCTCTTGCAGTTCATCCTGCGGACAAATTGCAGACGGTACGAAAGAGGCATGGAAAGGCGCCGAGTCTCCAAGTGGGGAGATTGTTAGTAAGGGGGCCTGAATGGAGAACACGAGCACCAGGAGATGAAAACTGAGGTGAGTTTCAGAAAGCTTTCCCGATCCCACGGTGTAGCAACCGCTGGGTTTCCAATGAGTGCTTTCGCTGTCGGAAGATTGCGTTGAACCTGGAGAGTTGGGACCCATGGAATGGGGAGCACGCAGGATTCCTTTCAAGGGTCTGCATTTGCTTTCCCAACCTCACCAATCGTCTCAGCCCCAAGAGTGTCCAGCCTTATGTCTTCTGCCGCTGGGGCTGTAGATGTGGTCAATCCTGGTTGCATGCCAGTCCCTGAACGCATTTTGGAAGAATTTCTCTCTGTTTTGCCCTGCTTGTTTCTTCTTTGTGTTGGAAATGTATCCTCAGAATGGGTCTGAGCTGATTTTCCCTGCTAGTTTTAGGCCGCTTTACACACACTTGATGCACTTACACAGAGATATCAAGACTTAGCTTTTAAGATGCTTACTAGTCGGATAGATACTTGTGCGATGAACAGGGTCTGGTGAGTCCAGTTGATTGAGCAAGGAGTAGGTCGTGTCCATTCCATATTCGGTTTTCGGAAGGGTATCTGTGCTCATTTCAAACTCGAGTTTTATGCGTCACCCCACCTCACCTTTCCCCTGAAGCAGGCATAAGTGTGTTTTCTAAAAGCGTGACTCTGTTCTGTTTGGGGATTCAGTGCATGGGGAGCGATTTTTACATTCCCTCGATAAGTGATATCATAAGTTTCTTTTTTTGTGGGACTTATTTCACTGAGGATGATCGTACCTAAATCCACTCAGGATGCTGCTACCAGCCTCATGACGTGGATTTCATGGCTGAGTGACACTCCATTGGACCTACGTAGCACCACTTGTCCACTTGTCCACTTGTCTTTGTCCACTTGTCCACTCGTCTTTGTCCACTTGGCTCTTTCCTGGGATATGAAACGTGTACCGGAGTGGAGGTTCTTGTCAAGACAGTAGCCCTCAACTTTGGGGTCCCTGTGTCTGGTTGATTTTTTCATTTTCCCAAGGTCAACGCCCATGTGTGGAAGTGCCCTATGCTCTGTGGTTCTGTGTTTTCCATGGTTTGGGAAAGAGGATACACTTGTGAAGATTGGCTGTTGGCCATTGACATCCCGCCCATCAGCTTAACAAGGCTCCCTTGACTCCGTGGCCTGTCCTGCCTTTCTGGTTTTTAGACTTTTTTCGCCTGGCCCTTTTGCCCCGGGGGGGGGCGAGAGATTTCTTTGTAGTGCTGATTTGCTCTCCCACGTTGCTTGGTTGGCCAAAAAGGGCGTATGCGTTTTTTCCTGAATATATTCAGGAAAAAACGCATACGCCCTTTTTGGCCAACCGCATCATTGTCCACGTTCTGGCGCTTTTCATGTGCTATCGGGGCCATTCCGATGTACACGTTGACATCCGTTTCCTGCAGTTCTGCCTTGCGTTCAGCGCCTCTTCGTAGCCTGACCTCAATATATTTTGGGGCGATAGTTATCGTTTAGAACTCTGCAGGTTTGGGAAGTGCAGTGCCCCTGAGCTCCATTTCCCAAGTCGCTTTTTTGTGAGTGGGACGCAACACGGCTGGATGGCTTCACGCCCTACTGTCGATCCGGGGTGGCAGGCTGAACCGCTGGTGAATTCTTCTTCGTGATGGGAAATGAGAGTGACATGTGCCCGACCAAACACCTCCAGCGAGTCTCTCATTGGTTCCCCCTCTTGCAGTTCATCCTGCGGACAAATTGCAGACGGTACGAAAGAGGCATGGAAAGGCGCCGAGTCTCCAAGTGGGGAGATTGTTAGTAAGGGGGCCTGAATGGAGAACACGAGCACCAGGAGATGAAAACTGAGGTGAGTTTCAGAAAGCTTTCCCGATCCCACGGTGTAGCATCCGCTGGGTTTCCAATGAGTGCTTTCGCTGTCGGAAGATTGCGTTGAACCTGGAGAGTTGGGACCCATGGAATGGGGAGCACGCAGGATTCCTTTCAAGGGTCTGCATTTGCTTTCCCAACCTCACCAATCGTCTCAGCCCCAAGAGTGTCCAGCCTTATGTCTTCTGCCGCTGGGGCTGTAGATGTGGTCAATCCTGGTTGCATGCCAGTCCCTGAACGCATTTTGGAAGAATTTCTCTCTGTTTTGCCCTGCTTGTTTCTTCTTTATGTTGGAAATGTATCCTCAGAATGGGTCTGAGCTGATTTTCCCTGCTGGTTTTAGGCCGCTTTACACACACTTGATGCACTTACACAGAGATATCAAGACTTAGCTTTTAAGATGCTTACTAGTCGGATAGATACTTGTGCGCTGAACAGGGTCTGGTGAGTCCAGTTGATTGAGCAAGGAGTAGGTCGTGTCCATTCCATATTCGGTTTTCGGAAGGGTATCTGTGCTCATTTCAAACTCGAGTTTTATGCGTCACCCCACCTCACCTTTCCCCTGAAGCAGGCATCAGTGTGTTTTCTAAAAGCGTGACTCTGTTCTATTTGGGGATTCAGTGCATGGGGAGCGATTTTTACATTCCCTCGATAAGTGATATCATAAGTTTCTTTTTTTGTGGGACTTATTTCACTGAGGATGATCGTACCTAAATCCACTCAGGATGCTGCTACCAGCCTCATGACGTGGATTTCATGGCTGAGTGACACTCCATTGGACCTACGTAGCACCACTTGTCCACTTGTCCACTTGTCTTTGTCCACTTGTCCACTCGTCTTTGTCCACTTGGCTCTTTCCTGGGATATGAAACGTGTACCGGAGTGGAGGTTCTTGTCAAGACAGCAGCCCTCAACTTTGGGGTCCCTGTGTCTGGTTGATTTTTTCATTTTCCCAAGGTCAACGCCCATGTGTGGAAGTGCCCTATGCTCTGTGGTTCTGTGTTTTCCATGGTTTGGGAAAGAGGATACACTTGTGAAGATTGGCTGTTGGCCATTGACATCCCGCCCATCAGCTTAACAAGGCTCCCTTGACTCCGTGGCCTGTCCTGCCTTTCTGGTTTTTAGACTTTTTTCGCCTGGCCCTTTTGCCCCGGGGGGGGCGAGAGATTTCTTTGTAGTGCTGATTTGCTCTCCCAGGTTGCTTGGTTGGCCAAAAAGGGCGTATGCGTTTTTTCCTGAATATATTCAGGAAAAAACGCATACGCCCTTTTTGGCCAACCGCATCATTGTCCACGTTCTGGCGCTTTTCATGTGCTATCGGGGCCATTCCGATGTACCCGTTGACATCCGTTTCCTGCAGTTCTGCCTTGCGTTCAGCGCCTCTTCGTAGCCTGACCTCAATATATTTTGGGGCGATAGTTATCGTTTAGAACTCTGCAGGTTTGGGAAGTGCAGGGCCCCTGAGCTCCATTTCCCAAGTCGCTTTTTTGTGAGTGGGACGCAACACGGCTGGATGGCTTCACGCCCTACTGTCGATCCGGGGTGGCAGGCTTAACCGCTGGTGAATTCTTCTTCGTGATGGGAAATGAGAGTGACATGTGCCCGACCAAACACCTCCAGCGAGTCTCTCATTGGTTCCCCCTCTTGCAGTTCATCCTGCGGACAAATTGCAGACGGTACGAAAGAGGCATGGAAAGGCGCCGAGTCTCCAAGTGGGGAGATTGTTAGTAAGGGGGCCTGAATGGAGAACACGAGCACCAGGAGATGAAAACTGAGGTGAGTTTCAGAAAGCTTTCCCGATCCCACGGTGTAGCAACCGCTGGGTTTCCAATGAGTGCTTTCGCTGTCGGAAGATTGCGTTGAACCTGGAGAGTTGGGACCCATGGAATGGGGAGCACGCAGGATTCCTTTCAAGGGTCTGCATTTGCTTTCCCAACCTCACCAATCGTCTCAGCCCCAAGAGTGTCCAGCCTTATGTCTTCTGCCGCTGGGGCTGTAGATGTGGTCAATCCTGGTTGCATGCCAGTCCCTGAACGCATTTTGGAAGAATTTCTCTCTGTTTTGCCCTGCTTGTTTCTTCTTTGTGTTGGAAATGTATCCTCAGAATGGGTCTGAGCTGATTTTCCCTGCTAGTTTTAGGCCGCTTTACACACACTTGATGCACTTACACAGAGATATCAAGACTTAGCTTTTAAGATGCTTACTAGTCGGATAGATACTTGTGCGATGAACAGGGTCTGGTGAGTCCAGTTGATTGAGCAAGGAGTAGGTCGTGTCCATTCCATATTCGGTTTTCGGAAGGGTATCTGTGCTCATTTCAAACTCGAGTTTTATGCGTCACCCCACCTCACCTTTCCCCTGAAGCAGGCATAAGTGTGTTTTCTAAAAGCGTGACTCTGTTCTGTTTGGGGATTCAGTGCATGGGGAGCGATTTTTACATTCCCTCGATAAGTGATATCATAAGTTTCTTTTTTTGTGGGACTTATTTCACTGAGGATGATCGTACCTAAATCCACTCAGGATGCTGCTACCAGCCTCATGACGTGGATTTCATGGCTGAGTGACACTCCATTGGACCTACGTAGCACCACTTGTCCACTTGTCCACTTGTCTTTGTCCACTTGTCCACTCGTCTTTGTCCACTTGGCTCTTTCCTGGGATATGAAACGTGTACCGGAGTGGAGGTTCTTGTCAAGACAGTAGCCCTCAACTTTGGGGTCCCTGTGTCTGGTTGATTTTTTCATTTTCCCAAGGTCAACGCCCATGTGTGGAAGTGCCCTATGCTCTGTGGTTCTGTGTTTTCCATGGTTTGGGAAAGAGGATACACTTGTGAAGATTGGCTGTTGGCCATTGACATCCCGCCCATCAGCTTAACAAGGCTCCCTTGACTCCGTGGCCTGTCCTGCCTTTCTGGTTTTTAGACTTTTTTCGCCTGGCCCTTTTGCCCCGGGGGGGGCGAGAGATTTCTTTGTAGTGCTGATTTGCTCTCCCACGTTGCTTGGTTGGCCAAAAAGGGCGTATGCGTTTTTTCCTGAATATATTCAGGAAAAAACGCATACGCCCTTTTTGGCCAACCGCATCATTGTCCACGTTCTGGCGCTTTTCATGTGCTATCGGGGCCATTCCGATGTACACGTTGACATCCGTTTCCTGCAGTTCTGCCTTGCGTTCAGCGCCTCTTCGTAGCCTGACCTCAATATATTTTGGGGCGATAGTTATCGTTTAGAACTCTGCAGGTTTGGGAAGTGCAGTGCCCCTGAGCTCCATTTCCCAAGTCGCTTTTTTGTGAGTGGGACGCAACACGGCTGGATGGCTTCACGCCCTACTGTCGATCCGGGGTGGCAGGCTGAACCGCTGGTGAATTCTTCTTCGTGATGGGAAATGAGAGTGACATGTGCCCGACCAAACACCTCCAGCGAGTCTCTCATTGGTTCCCCCTCTTGCAGTTCATCCTGCGGACAAATTGCAGACGGTACGAAAGAGGCATGGAAAGGCGCCGAGTCTCCAAGTGGGGAGATTGTTAGTAAGGGGGCCTGAATGGAGAACACGAGCACCAGGAGATGAAAACTGAGGTGAGTTTCAGAAAGCTTTCCCGATCCCACGGTGTAGCAACCGCTGGGTTTCCAATGAGTGCTTTCGCTGTCGGAAGATTGCGTTGAACCTGGAGAGTTGGGACCCATGGAATGGGGAGCACGCAGGATTCCTTTCAAGGGTCTGCATTTGCTTTCCCAACCTCACCAATCGTCTCAGCCCCAAGAGTGTCCAGCCTTATGTCTTCTGCCGCTGGGGCTGTAGATGTGGTCAATCCTGGTTGCATGCCAGTCCCTGAACGCATTTTGGAAGAATTTCTCTCTGTTTTGCCCTGCTTGTTTCTTCTTTATGTTGGAAATGTATCCTCAGAATGGGTCTGAGCTGATTTTCCCTGCTGGTTTTAGGCCGCTTTACACACACTTGATGCACTTACACAGAGATATCAAGACTTAGCTTTTAAGATGCTTACTAGTCGGATAGATACTTGTGCGATGAACAGGGTCTGGTGAGTCCAGTTGATTGAGCAAGGAGTAGGTCGTGTCCATTCCATATTCGGTTTTCGGAAGGGTATCTGTGCTCATTTCAAACTCGAGTTTTATGCGTCACCCCACCTCACCTTTCCCCTGAAGCAGGCATAAGTGTGTTTTCTAAAAGCGTGACTCTGTTCTGTTTGGGGATTCAGTGCATGGGGAGCGATTTTTACATTCCCTCGATAAGTGATATCATAAGTTTCTTTTTTTGTGGGACTTATTTCACTGAGGATGATCGTACCTAAATCCACTCAGGATGCTGCTACCAGCCTCATGACGTGGATTTCATGGCTGAGTGACACTCCATTGGACCTACGTAGCACCACTTGTCCACTTGTCCACTTGTCTTTGTCCACTTGTCCACTCGTCTTTGTCCACTTGGCTCTTTCCTGGGATATGAAACGTGTACCGGAGTGGAGGTTCTTGTCAAGACAGCAGCCCTCAACTTTGGGGTCCCTGTGTCTGGTTGATTTTTTCATTTTCCCAAGGTCAACGCCCATGTGTGGAAGTGCCCTATGCTCTGTGGTTCTGTGTTTTCCATGGTTTGGGAAAGAGGATACACTTGTGAAGATTGGCTGTTGGCCATTGACATCCCGCCCATCAGCTTAACAAGGCTCCCTTGACTCCGTGGCCTGTCCTGCCTTTCTGGTTTTTAGACTTTTTTGGCCTGGCCCTTTTGCCCCGGGGGGGGCGAGAGATTTCTTTGTAGTGCTGATTTGCTCTCCCAGGTTGCTTGGTTGGCCAAAAAGGGCGTATGCGTTTTTTCCTGAATATATTCAGGAAAAAACGCATACGCCCTTTTTGGCCAACCGCATCATTGTCCACGTTCTGGCGCTTTTCATGTGCTATCGGGGCCATTCCGATGTACCCGTTGACATCCGTTTCCTGCAGTTCTGCCTTGCGTTCAGCGCCTCTTCGTAGCCTGACCTCAATATATTTTGGGGCGATAGTTATCGTTTAGAACTCTGCAGGTTTGGGAAGTGCAGTGCCCCTGAGCTCCATTTCCCAAGTCGCTTTTTTGTGAGTGGGACGCAACACGGCTGGATGGCTTCACGCCCTACTGTCGATCCGGGGTGGCAGGCTGAACCGCTGGTGAATTCTTCTTCGTGATGGGAAATGAGAGTGACATGTGCCCGACCAAACACCTCCAGCGAGTCTCTCATTGGTTCCCCCTCTTGCAGTTCATCCTGCGGACAAATTGCAGACGGTACGAAAGAGGCATGGAAAGGCGCCGAGTCTCCAAGTGGGGAGATTGTTAGTAAGGGGGCCTGAATGGAGAACACGAGCACCAGGAGATGAAAACTGAGGTGAGTTTCAGAAAGCTTTCCCGATCCCACGGTGTAGCAACCGCTGGGTTTCCAATGAGTGCTTTCGCTGTCGGAAGATTGCGTTGAACCTGGAGAGTTGGGACCCATGGAATGGGGAGCACGCAGGATTCCTTTCAAGGGTCTGCATTTGCTTTCCCAACCTCACCAATCGTCTCAGCCCCAAGAGTGTCCAGCCTTATGTCTTCTGCCGCTGGGGCTGTAGATGTGGTCAATCCTGGTTGCATGCCAGTCCCTGAACGCATTTTGGAAGAATTTCTCTCTGTTTTGCCCTGCTTGTTTCTTCTTTGTGTTGGAAATGTATCCTCAGAATGGGTCTGAGCTGATTTTCCCTGCTAGTTTTAGGCCGCTTTACACACACTTGATGCACTTACACAGAGATATCAAGACTTAGCTTTTAAGATGCTTACTAGTCGGATAGATACTTGTGCGATGAACAGGGTCTGGTGAGTCCAGTTGATTGAGCAAGGAGTAGGTCGTGTCCATTCCATATTCGGTTTTCGGAAGGGTATCTGTGCTCATTTCAAACTCGAGTTTTATGCGTCACCCCACCTCACCTTTCCCCTGAAGCAGGCATAAGTGTGTTTTCTAAAAGCGTGACTCTGTTCTGTTTGGGGATTCAGTGCATGGGGAGCGATTTTTACATTCCCTCGATAAGTGATATCATAAGTTTCTTTTTTTGTGGGACTTATTTCACTGAGGATGATCGTACCTAAATCCACTCAGGATGCTGCTACCAGCCTCATGACGTGGATTTCATGGCTGAGTGACACTCCATTGGACCTACGTAGCACCACTTGTCCACTTGTCCACTTGTCTTTGTCCACTTGTCCACTCGTCTTTGTCCACTTGGCTCTTTCCTGGGATATGAAACGTGTACCGGAGTGGAGGTTCTTGTCAAGACAGTAGCCCTCAACTTTGGGGTCCCTGTGTCTGGTTGATTTTTTCATTTTCCCAAGGTCAACGCCCATGTGTGGAAGTGCCCTATGCTCTGTGGTTCTGTGTTTTCCATGGTTTGGGAAAGAGGATACACTTGTGAAGATTGGCTGTTGGCCATTGACATCCCGCCCATCAGCTTAACAAGGCTCCCTTGACTCCGTGGCCTGTCCTGCCTTTCTGGTTTTTAGACTTTTTTCGCCTGGCCCTTTTGCCCCGGGGGGGGCGAGAGATTTCTTTGTAGTGCTGATTTGCTCTCCCACGTTGCTTGGTTGGCCAAAAAGGGCGTATGCGTTTTTTCCTGAATATATTCAGGAAAAAACGCATACGCCCTTTTTGGCCAACCGCATCATTGTCCACGTTCTGGCGCTTTTCATGTGCTATCGGGGCCATTCCGATGTACACGTTGACATCCGTTTCCTGCAGTTCTGCCTTGCGTTCAGCGCCTCTTCGTAGCCTGACCTCAATATATTTTGGGGCGATAGTTATCGTTTAGAACTCTGCAGGTTTGGGAAGTGCAGTGCCCCTGAGCTCCATTTCCCAAGTCGCTTTTTTGTGAGTGGGACGCAACACGGCTGGATGGCTTCACGCCCTACTGTCGATCCGGGGTGGCAGGCTGAACCGCTGGTGAATTCTTCTTCGTGATGGGAAATGAGAGTGACATGTGCCCGACCAAACACCTCCAGCGAGTCTCTCATTGGTTCCCCCTCTTGCAGTTCATCCTGCGGACAAATTGCAGACGGTACGAAAGAGGCATGGAAAGGCGCCGAGTCTCCAAGTGGGGAGATTGTTAGTAAGGGGGCCTGAATGGAGAACACGAGCACCAGGAGATGAAAACTGAGGTGAGTTTCAGAAAGCTTTCCCGATCCCACGGTGTAGCATCCGCTGGGTTTCCAATGAGTGCTTTCGCTGTCGGAAGATTGCGTTGAACCTGGAGAGTTGGGACCCATGGAATGGGGAGCACGCAGGATTCCTTTCAAGGGTCTGCATTTGCTTTCCCAACCTCACCAATCGTCTCAGCCCCAAGAGTGTCCAGCCTTATGTCTTCTGCCGCTGGGGCTGTAGATGTGGTCAATCCTGGTTGCATGCCAGTCCCTGAACGCATTTTGGAAGAATTTCTCTCTGTTTTGCCCTGCTTGTTTCTTCTTTATGTTGGAAATGTATCCTCAGAATGGGTCTGAGCTGATTTTCCCTGCTGGTTTTAGGCCGCTTTACACACACTTGATGCACTTACACAGAGATATCAAGACTTAGCTTTTAAGATGCTTACTAGTCGGATAGATACTTGTGCGATGAACAGGGTCTGGTGAGTCCAGTTGATTGAGCAAGGAGTAGGTCGTGTCCATTCCATATTCGGTTTTCGGAAGGGTATCTGTGCTCATTTCAAACTCGAGTTTTATGCGTCACCCCACCTCACCTTTCCCCTGAAGCAGGCATAAGTGTGTTTTCTAAAAGCGTGACTCTGTTCTATTTGGGGATTCAGTGCATGGGGAGCGATTTTTACATTCCCTCGATAAGTGATATCATAAGTTTCTTTTTTTGTGGGACTTATTTCACTGAGGATGATCGTACCTAAATCCACTCAGGATGCTGCTACCAGCCTCATGACGTGGATTTCATGGCTGAGTGACACTCCATTGGACCTACGTAGCACCACTTGTCCACTTGTCCACTTGTCTTTGTCCACTTGTCCACTCGTCTTTGTCCACTTGGCTCTTTCCTGGGATATGAAACGTGTACCGGAGTGGAGGTTCTTGTCAAGACAGCAGCCCTCAACTTTGGGGTCCCTGTGTCTGGTTGATTTTTTCATTTTCCCAAGGTCAACGCCCATGTGTGGAAGTGCCCTATGCTCTGTGGTTCTGTGTTTTCCATGGTTTGGGAAAGAGGATACACTTGTGAAGATTGGCTGTTGGCCATTGACATCCCGCCCATCAGCTTAACAAGGCTCCCTTGACTCCGTGGCCTGTCCTGCCTTTCTGGTTTTTAGACTTTTTTCGCCTGGCCCTTTTGCCCCGGGGGGGGCGAGAGATTTCTTTGTAGTGCTGATTTGCTCTCCCAGGTTGCTTGGTTGGCCAAAAAGGGCGTATGCGTTTTTTCCTGAATATATTCAGGAAAAAACGCATACGCCCTTTTTGGCCAACCGCATCATTGTCCACGTTCTGGCGCTTTTCATGTGCTATCGGGGCCATTCCGATGTACCCGTTGACATCCGTTTCCTGCAGTTCTGCCTTGCGTTCAGCGCCTCTTCGTAGCCTGACCTCAATATATTTTGGGGCGATAGTTATCGTTTAGAACTCTGCAGGTTTGGGAAGTGCAGGGCCCCTGAGCTCCATTTCCCAAGTCGCTTTTTTGTGAGTGGGACGCAACACGGCTGGATGGCTTCACGCCCTACTGTCGATCCGGGGTGGCAGGCTTAACCGCTGGTGAATTCTTCTTCGTGATGGGAAATGAGAGTGACATGTGCCCGACCAAACACCTCCAGCGAGTCTCTCATTGGTTCCCCCTCTTGCAGTTCATCCTGCGGACAAATTGCAGACGGTACGAAAGAGGCATGGAAAGGCGCCGAGTCTCCAAGTGGGGAGATTGTTAGTAAGGGGGCCTGAATGGAGAACACGAGCACCAGGAGATGAAAACTGAGGTGAGTTTCAGAAAGCTTTCCCGATCCCACGGTGTAGCAACCGCTGGGTTTCCAATGAGTGCTTTCGCTGTCGGAAGATTGCGTTGAACCTGGAGAGTTGGGACCCATGGAATGGGGAGCACGCAGGATTCCTTTCAAGGGTCTGCATTTGCTTTCCCAACCTCACCAATCGTCTCAGCCCCAAGAGTGTCCAGCCTTATGTCTTCTGCCGCTGGGGCTGTAGATGTGGTCAATCCTGGTTGCATGCCAGTCCCTGAACGCATTTTGGAAGAATTTCTCTCTGTTTTGCCCTGCTTGTTTCTTCTTTGTGTTGGAAATGTATCCTCAGAATGGGTCTGAGCTGATTTTCCCTGCTAGTTTTAGGCCGCTTTACACACACTTGATGCACTTACACAGAGATATCAAGACTTAGCTTTTAAGATGCTTACTAGTCGGATAGATACTTGTGCGATGAACAGGGTCTGGTGAGTCCAGTTGATTGAGCAAGGAGTAGGTCGTGTCCATTCCATATTCGGTTTTCGGAAGGGTATCTGTGCTCATTTCAAACTCGAGTTTTATGCGTCACCCCACCTCACCTTTCCCCTGAAGCAGGCATAAGTGTGTTTTCTAAAAGCGTGACTCTGTTCTGTTTGGGGATTCAGTGCATGGGGAGCGATTTTTACATTCCCTCGATAAGTGATATCATAAGTTTCTTTTTTTGTGGGACTTATTTCACTGAGGATGATCGTACCTAAATCCACTCAGGATGCTGCTACCAGCCTCATGACGTGGATTTCATGGCTGAGTGACACTCCATTGGACCTACGTAGCACCACTTGTCCACTTGTCCACTTGTCTTTGTCCACTTGTCCACTCGTCTTTGTCCACTTGGCTCTTTCCTGGGATATGAAACGTGTACCGGAGTGGAGGTTCTTGTCAAGACAGTAGCCCTCAACTTTGGGGTCCCTGTGTCTGGTTGATTTTTTCATTTTCCCAAGGTCAACGCCCATGTGTGGAAGTGCCCTATGCTCTGTGGTTCTGTGTTTTCCATGGTTTGGGAAAGAGGATACACTTGTGAAGATTGGCTGTTGGCCATTGACATCCCGCCCATCAGCTTAACAAGGCTCCCTTGACTCCGTGGCCTGTCCTGCCTTTCTGGTTTTTAGACTTTTTTCGCCTGGCCCTTTTGCCCCGGGGGGGGCGAGAGATTTCTTTGTAGTGCTGATTTGCTCTCCCACGTTGCTTGGTTGGCCAAAAAGGGCGTATGCGTTTTTTCCTGAATATATTCAGGAAAAAACGCATACGCCCTTTTTGGCCAACCGCATCATTGTCCACGTTCTGGCGCTTTTCATGTGCTATCGGGGCCATTCCGATGTACACGTTGACATCCGTTTCCTGCAGTTCTGCCTTGCGTTCAGCGCCTCTTCGTAGCCTGACCTCAATATATTTTGGGGCGATAGTTATCGTTTAGAACTCTGCAGGTTTGGGAAGTGCAGTGCCCCTGAGCTCCATTTCCCAAGTCGCTTTTTTGTGAGTGGGACGCAACACGGCTGGATGGCTTCACGCCCTACTGTCGATCCGGGGTGGCAGGCTGAACCGCTGGTGAATTCTTCTTCGTGATGGGAAATGAGAGTGACATGTGCCCGACCAAACACCTCCAGCGAGTCTCTCATTGGTTCCCCCTCTTGCAGTTCATCCTGCGGACAAATTGCAGACGGTACGAAAGAGGCATGGAAAGGCGCCGAGTCTCCAAGTGGGGAGATTGTTAGTAAGGGGGCCTGAATGGAGAACACGAGCACCAGGAGATGAAAACTGAGGTGAGTTTCAGAAAGCTTTCCCGATCCCACGGTGTAGCATCCGCTGGGTTTCCAATGAGTGCTTTCGCTGTCGGAAGATTGCGTTGAACCTGGAGAGTTGGGACCCATGGAATGGGGAGCACGCAGGATTCCTTTCAAGGGTCTGCATTTGCTTTCCCAACCTCACCAATCGTCTCAGCCCCAAGAGTGTCCAGCCTTATGTCTTCTGCCGCTGGGGCTGTAGATGTGGTCAATCCTGGTTGCATGCCAGTCCCTGAACGCATTTTGGAAGAATTTCTCTCTGTTTTGCCCTGCTTGTTTCTTCTTTATGTTGGAAATGTATCCTCAGAATGGGTCTGAGCTGATTTTCCCTGCTGGTTTTAGGCCGCTTTACACACACTTGATGCACTTACACAGAGATATCAAGACTTAGCTTTTAAGATGCTTACTAGTCGGATAGATACTTGTGCGATGAACAGGGTCTGGTGAGTCCAGTTGATTGAGCAAGGAGTAGGTCGTGTCCATTCCATATTCGGTTTTCGGAAGGGTATCTGTGCTCATTTCAAACTCGAGTTTTATGCGTCACCCCACCTCACCTTTCCCCTGAAGCAGGCATAAGTGTGTTTTCTAAAAGCGTGACTCTGTTCTATTTGGGGATTCAGTGCATGGGGAGCGATTTTTACATTCCCTCGATAAGTGATATCATAAGTTTCTTTTTTTGTGGGACTTATTTCACTGAGGATGATCGTACCTAAATCCACTCAGGATGCTGCTACCAGCCTCATGACGTGGATTTCATGGCTGAGTGACACTCCATTGGACCTACGTAGCACCACTTGTCCACTTGTCCACTTGTCTTTGTCCACTTGTCCACTCGTCTTTGTCCACTTGGCTCTTTCCTGGGATATGAAACGTGTACCGGAGTGGAGGTTCTTGTCAAGACAGCAGCCCTCAACTTTGGGGTCCCTGTGTCTGGTTGATTTTTTCATTTTCCCAAGGTCAACGCCCATGTGTGGAAGTGCCCTATGCTCTGTGGTTCTGTGTTTTACATGGTTTGGGAAAGAGGATACACTTGTGAAGATTGGCTGTTGGCCATTGACATCCCGCCCATCAGCTTAACAAGGCTCCCTTGACTCCGTGGGCTGTCCTGCCTTTCTGGTTTTTAGACATTTTTCGCCTGGCCCTTTTGCCCCGGGGGGGGGCGAGAGATTTCTTTGTAGTGCTGATTTGCTCTCCCAGGTTGCTTGGTTGGCCAAAAAGGGCGTATGCGTTTTTTCCTGAATATATTCAGGAAAAAACGCATACGCCCTTTTTGGCCAACCGCATCATTGTCCACGTTCTGGCGCTTTTCATGTGCTATCGGGGCCATTCCGATGTACCCGTTGACATCCGTTTCCTGCAGTTCTG